>NW_012087121.1:0-1878 GCF_000956235.1 Wasmannia auropunctata
CGCTAAACCCAAATGACTGCGCGGATCAGTCAACCCCTCGCGCAAGTGGCAGCGTTTACAGTGAAGGCTGCGAAGACTGCTATCGCCTCGAATGAGGTTTATAACGTGCCATCTAGCGTTTATTCTACCATAAAGCCAATCTATGTCACCTATCTCTCTGGCACTAGTATATCACGTGCATAAAAATATTTCTCCAGTTCTACGGTCAATACTGCACGGAAAAATCTCTGATTCGCCGAACGAACTTTCTTGCTCGCTTGAAATTGCTGCGAATAACGATTTTTGAGCGAAGTATCGTTGCCGAAATATTCTACGTACTTATTATTATTATTAGACGCAATCGGACAAAGACAAACGAAATGTTACACAGTTGCATTTTGTGTGTTTCAGTGCGGTGGCTTTCCCTGCGTCGAGAGCGCTAATAAACGCAAGTCGCCGAGGGTGAGTAATAAAACTTTCCTGCAACGAATCTAGGATATGGCATTAGATATAAATGTCAGTTTGCAAATAGAGCAGCGGGATTAAAACAGACAGGGATTTAAAGGGACAAGGATAACGAGCCCTTCTCTCGTTTCATCGAGAATCGTCGCCAACTAATAAATTTTCGGGTGTTGTGCACGATATAATAAAAAAATATGAAAAATGAAAAAAAAAACGCGTGACCGCGCGAGGCAATAAGAATTGTCGTGGGGTAAAGAGTTATTCGGTACGCCACCGGGCTCTTTTTCATTTTTCAAATGGCTGCGCCATGAAACTACGCGAGCGATAAAGCCGGCAAACAGATTTCATGCACGAGCGAATACCGGCTGCCTCGCGGGACCCGCGCCGCGCCGGCTATATCGGCTCCTCGACCCGGGCGGTTGTACAACGATTTTTGTTGTTTTCCACCCGTGACGCTGACCAATTCTATTACACGCGACGCGCGGCATGACCGGGTTATGGGTTTAATATCTCGTAAGACAGCGGTTATATACGCCGCGGATAGGCCGGCTCTGTATGCGCTTGCGTTACATTCAATCAAGTAAGCTCCGAATTTGTCATTGGCAAACAACATGGTTTCCACGTACATACGCCGACTACGATCGTTAATTACGATCGTGTGCATACAGACTTCGAGTCACTGTCGCATCGATGAGCCACTAATGGGATTCAGGTAATTCAATTACACGTAACGAAGACGTGTGCCCCGCGAAGCCGATTTCGGATAAAGGGTGATTTTCTCGAAGAGAAAGATACAAGATAGATTTTAGACGAAATTTCCTATCGGCGTATATTTTAACTAATTGCTCACGAAAAAACAAAAAAATATATATATATGTGTCAGTCGGAATCGTATGTATCTCACTCGTCCCTGCCTCGTCTGTCACGCGGCGCTTTCGGCGGAACAAATAAGCGACGCGGAACATCATTACGTCAGGACCAAATCAGAGCAGCGCAAAGCTGGCGAAACGACGTATCGTTATTCCTTCCCTAATGCGCGCATTGTACGCCGCGTAACGCAGTTACGTATATTATGCAGCGGTATGCAAACGGCACACCAAGCCCGTCCTCCCTGTCTCTCTGTTATCTCCTCTCTCCGTCCCCTTCGTATTTCGTTCCTTGTCACTACATCTCGTGGAAGTCGAGTCTCTCTTAATCATGCAGCGGTGCGTACACATCCGTGGAAATTTACGCATTACGAGCTGTTGTGCCGCAATCGCGGCGCGACAACGGCAAATCCGCAGAAAGGGCAAGGAAAGGAATTCAGGGAAAATAGAAGAAGAAAAATAATGCACAGTTAACAAAAAAGTACGCTGTGTTTAGTACGGAAACTTGTGTGTGTTAGATGCTATTTTCTTTCATAAATTTAGACTTTTTTTTATAAACATTACGATTTAG
>NW_012087122.1:0-2047 GCF_000956235.1 Wasmannia auropunctata
AACGGCACGACTACGACGACTACGACGACGTCGACTGGCGCCATGGATTCGCAGATCGTAAGATGACGGTGAGTAGTCCGCAGAAGTGAGGCCTCTCTTCCCTATTTCCCGCATTAAATCGCTCAAATCGCTCGGTATTTCGTGCGGCCCCGACACCGATCTGTTATTCGTAATTTAATGCGAGACGCGTTGACATGCCCGCCGACGTTTCAGCTTCACGCCACATCGCGTGCGGCTGGTAAATAAAACACATTTTAAGTGCTATCGAGTACATCGCGGGAGAGGTACTGCTGGCATTATTACGGACCGCTGCCGCCGAAATTTTTCAGAAAGTTTATCGCGAGATTATTTCACCGGCGAACGTCGCGATAAACGTCGAAATGAGAGATATACTTCCGCGGGAAAAGTTCGATATTTATTACCGAATTGTATTACGACGGATACATCAAGAGAGATCGGAAACATCGCCCCGATGGAACAACAGCGCTATTACAGTCAGGTCGACGGGAAGAAAAAGCGAAAAAGCCTAGGGGAGGAGGTGGGAGGGGAAGCGAAAAAAGGATGACTGAACAAACGCCTGGGGACTGTGTGTACTGACGGCCGGCATCGTATCTCCGATAATGAATTGTCTGTTCGATATCGGACGCGTACCACCAGGCGTACAAAATTGTCGCGTCGAAATTGTCGTGTGTCGGTGAAGCGCGTTTGCACAAATCGCACTACGGCGTCGCGGACACATCGCTCGCGGCGCATGATGCCTGTAAATTTACGTTTCATAACACGTAAGTAGACGTAAGTGTTTAAGATCCGGCTGCAGCTGTACAAGATTTTCGCGCCGAGCATGCACCGGAGTTATGACCCCGGCCACGTTTCCCTCGGTTGCTTCCCACACGTTCCAGCTGAGACAGCGGCGGACGACGTGGTCATTTTACGCGGTCGCTTCCCACGAAATCGTGGACAGGGAGAAGCTGCACGCACTCCAATTAATTTATAACTTTGCCTCCTAACGACGTCTCTACAAGCCGCCGCACGCGGTACAGCCTGACAGATTTCTCAGCTTGTCAAGGGTGGGTTAACTCTCTCGGCACACGAGTGTTTTGAGCTCGGGAGATGCCTCGAGACATCCATAACGGCTTAACAGCTCTACACGATCTTTCTCTTCCTCTCTCTCTCTCTCTCTCGCTCTCCCTCTCGTCACTAATTAATTTACAACTTTGCTTCGGTTAAGGTCCGCAAACATTTCGTCGCTCAGATTGCTACACACTTCGGCCAATTAATGCTCGGCTAACAAGCCATAAAACTGACGTAATCGTCGCAGATCTCTGTTCTTTATTTCCCCTTTCTCTCCTCCTCCCTTTCTTTCTCTCTTGTCCATATTAAAAAATTAATGATACACGTTTGAAGAAATTATTACGATTATTCATTATTTATTGGCGCGCGTTATCATTTTTTTTTAATGCAAATTCATCTCGTCTTTCAAGAAAAGGATGATGCATGTACAATCGGCTTGTTAACGCGAGAAATAAATTGACTATAGTAATAAGCGTAATATAACGTCCACTGCAAACGCACATTATTATTCTTGTCGAAATGGCTAAAGCAATCTGCCATGCAAACGCCACGCGGGTTCGATGATCAGAGCGCGAAGTAATTTGGGGATTTCGAGATCGCTTTGTGGAGGGATCACACCGCGAGCGATCTGACCACTCGGACGTACGGTTTGCCTCGTGAGAACCCACCAATGGAAGATCGTGGCAACCCTAAACAGTGACGGCACTCGCAGGCATCTCGATACACATGTCGAACTCCCCCCCCCTTCCCCCTCCCTCCTCGTCCCCGCTCTGCCTCTTCAAACAGCTCCCATAACCCGGGCTAAGCCCAGAAGATGAGCCCGCGCTATCGGTATCGCGAAACTAAACCACAATTTCCGCACGGTATCACCTGTTAAACGATCCCCGTGTTCGCACATAAGCGACGTCGTACGTGCTCAAAATCAAGAAATGGGTATAAAGTAGCTGCACGACCCGAGATTATCGCGTGCGTTTTT
>NW_012087123.1:0-345 GCF_000956235.1 Wasmannia auropunctata
ATACACCTAAGACACCTACAGAGCGTTCAGATTAGAGTGGGTTCGTTTTGAGTCTCCCTGTCGGGTGTTTAGGTGAAACGTTCACTTTGTCACTCTGTCCGCCCGGGAGGGTGGAAAAACCACATGGCTCCTTGAGCCGGGTGGAACGGGTGACCACACAATAACAAAGGCTGCGTTCCGTTTGGCGCTTACAGCTGCTTACAGCGCTCACAAAATCATTTTATCCTTGTTGTTTATCAAATATTGAACAAAGACAAATGATGCTTATAAGCGCTGTAAGCGCCAAAAGGAACGCAGCCAAAGACTTTCTGCGTAAAGGTTCTAAAATATAAGTACCGACAATAT
>NW_012087124.1:0-411 GCF_000956235.1 Wasmannia auropunctata
TTTGATAGGACGTTTGATTGTACTCGATCGTGGCAGCACCGTTCCCGAAATATCGCACCAATTCCCTGGGCGGTCGAAGATTGCCGAAACTGTCAAAATACGCGACTCGATCGTTTCTCTTCGCGTACGCTACCCAATGAGTACCGGGACCCGTTGCGTCGTCCAGATTCACGATATCGCTCTCGCATCGACGCGCGCCACCACTCGGTAACGCGTTACGCATGAAAACGCCTCTGAAGTACGGTACGCGCGCGATCCGCGCCAGCCGCTCCAATTGCACGTCGGTAGTCGCACCCCTGGGTATCGTTAGCGTCTCTTTGACGTTTTTTTTTCCTTCCTTTCTTCGCCGCTGCTGTGCCCCGACCATATTTGTACGGGGCGAGATGCAGTCCTCGTCCGTATCTGTACGGA
>NW_012087125.1:0-431 GCF_000956235.1 Wasmannia auropunctata
TTCCGCGCCAGCCGCTCCAATTGCACGTCGGTAGTCGCACCCCTGGGTATCGTTAGCGTCTCTTTGACGTTTTTTTTTTCCTTCCTTTCTTCGCCGCTGCTGTGCCCCGACCATATTTGTACGGGACGAGATGCAGTCCCCGTCCGTATCTGTACGGAGCGAGGTGTAGCCCCCGTCCTTCCATCGCGCGATTGTGACGCTGCAGCTCCTCGAGCTGACGTCGCGCGGCTTTGCTGGCGTTTACCGTTTTCGCCACGCTGGCCGCTCCGCCGATCAGGGAGCCGATCGCGCCCAGCGCGCCCAGAATCGGTAGTACGCCGCCTCGTTTCGCCGACGGAAGTATTCGTTTCTTCGCCGTCTTCCTCTTGCGCGTTTTCGCTTTCATACCCATGCCGACCTTGGTTTTGGCTTTCATCGCAACCCAGACTGAC
>NW_012087126.1:0-424 GCF_000956235.1 Wasmannia auropunctata
TTAATCAAAGGGGTTAATTAATTTAATTAATAGATAATTAATCAATCAATTAATAGATAATCTATTGATTAATTGATAATTAATTAATTGATAATTTATCGATTAATTAATAATTAATCTATCAATTAAATACCATTTTTTAATCTATCGATTAATTAATAATTAATTATGCAATTAAATGATAATTAATTAAGCAATTAAATGATAATCCATCAATTAATTGATAATTAATCAATCAATTAAATACCGTTTAATCAATCAATTAAATGGTATTTAATCAATCAATTTAATAATTAAGTTGTAATCAATTATTAACAATGTTCTTTTTTGGTGTAGGCCCGCGGGGGTCCGCCGCCACCACGTCGTCCACGCCGCCGCCATTTTCGAGCGCAGCGCCATCACGTTGGCAGTGCCGGGCTCGCGA
>NW_012087127.1:0-735 GCF_000956235.1 Wasmannia auropunctata
TTCTTAAATTTTCATAAAATACTACAAGTTTCCACAGAAATTGGGAGAAAATTTTTATCACTTGGAGATAAATATTTCTGAACAGTTGTAACATCGCATATAATACTACAAGAAAACGAAATTCTTAAGCTTTTTACGATTCGAATTGTCAATAAAAATTTAAATATATGTTGTTTCTTCGTTTCTTCACGTACATGATACAAGTTTCATGCAACTCTGGAAAAAATTTTAATGAATAATTACAAAAAGCTACAAAAATAGAAATTTTGTAGAAATTTTTATATTGTATCAAATTGTATATTTTTATAATATTTATTTTAAGATAAAATCATCTACGCAATGATACCACAAATTACAATTTTTTAAAATCAAGAAAATGAAAAAATAGTATTTCATGGAAATCCACAATTTTTTTTAGAAAATTATACAAAAATTTACAAATTTTTAAAATAAAAAAACAACAAGATTTTATGTAATTAAAACAGACCCGGCATGACGTACTTGACATACATATATGGCTTGACATATTGATGTATGATTATGATAGAATACATATATTTTATTTATATTTATATTAGTTAAACACCAAGTTATTAGTTGACACCAAGCCACTACCGTGTCTCCTGATATATACCGCTGATACTTAATAAATATATATGTATTAAACAGAAATTTACATTTACTGAATAGTTATTTAAATTGTATTAATTAATGACGTTAACAATTATTTCATGA
>NW_012087128.1:0-331 GCF_000956235.1 Wasmannia auropunctata
TACCGCATCTTTTCTGCCTCCACATAATACTCTGAAGAATTTATCGAGAGCGGACCTATTTATAGAAGTCGCGTAGCACGAATAGTTCAGTTGCCGAAATGTTTCTTAACGTGTCGGTATAACTGTGATATTCTCAGTTTAACCAACAAAGAGTTAGAGTATATACCGAAAGTACGTTTTGCTGCGAGAGTTTCCAAACTGTATAAGTCAATTGTGGGACAGATTACCCGAGCATATAAAAGCTGATTCGGAAGTTCAACAGTATCGTCGGTGTCTGAAACATTACAATCAACCGGGGCAGCAGACACATAGATCGGAAGAGCACACGTCT
>NW_012087129.1:0-347 GCF_000956235.1 Wasmannia auropunctata
ACAGTTAATGTTCAGTAATAAGGCAATGTCAAAAAGAAGTATAACTCAATATGTAATGCCACTTCTAAAGAGAATATTAATGATTCGGTATAACAATGTGTTAAAGAAAAGAAGTAATGTTATAATATAGTTAATGATCGTTACAATTTTCAGTTAAATTTAGAAAAGATTGTCACGCACAGTCTATGGATTTAATAAAAATAGTTGCTTACAATTTCAAACTTAATAAAGAAAAGTAGTTACAATTTCAGATTTAATAATAAAGACGGTTACTTACAAATTCACAAATTCGGAAACTGTCGCACGGTACGTCTCGGCTCGGGAGTCTTGAATTCGTCAGGGGAACA
>NW_012087130.1:0-376 GCF_000956235.1 Wasmannia auropunctata
TTGTATGTACCGCGGCACCTCACCGGACAAACGAATCGACGAAGGAGAGGAGTCAAGGTCGCTGACGGCGGAAAGAGCTTGGAGTACGGGCGACCTGGCGCAGGAACTACGGGGGCACGCCCCGGGCACGCGGCAAACAGGTGACAGAGCGCGCACACGCGGAGCGCGTGACCGCGCAAGGACACTAGATCCGTCAGGAGCGCTACCGGGAAGGCGGGCGTTGGAACGGAGGCCCGCGAAGGGCGATACGGTCGGCGATTTCCCCAGGGCCCGGGGTCATCGCCGCGAGCTGCCGGGGCGAGATGGCCAACTCGCCTCGCGATACAAGGGCAAAGGACAAGCCCATCTGAAGCCACGCCGCCACATCCCGGAAATA
>NW_012087131.1:0-359 GCF_000956235.1 Wasmannia auropunctata
AATCTCTTTACAAAGATCGTTTTCCCACATCCTGTGGGCCCGCACACGATTGACGTCCACGGATGTTTCCAACGCACGTCCATTTTGCGAAATGACGCGCGCATTGTACTTGCATTTTTTTCATAATTAGCGCGAAGGAGAGAAAAGGTGGCGTAGTAGGAGGAGGGATGGAGGGGGAAATTCTTGAAGTTCGGCGTGTGAAATAAGCTTATACTCTCGGGGCCCCCGCGCCGGGGGTGTGCTAGCTTGCCCCCCGTGACGAGCTTGTACCCCCGCGCATGATAAGCTTTTCCACAAACACTCGTGCGAGCGTACCCACGCGAGAGCACCGCCGCTGACAAGCTTATACGTGGTGCTCT
>NW_012087132.1:0-456 GCF_000956235.1 Wasmannia auropunctata
TGCCACAGCTGCAGCAGTCTGGGCTGCGATGAAAGCCAAAACCAAGATCGGCATGGGTACGAAAGCAAAAACGCGCAAGAGGAAGACGGCGAAAAAACGAATACTTCCGTCGGCGAAACGAGGCGGCGTGCTACCGATTCTGGGAGCGCTGGGCGCGATCGGCTCCCTGATCGGCGGAGCGGCCAGCGTGGCGAAAACGGTAAACGCCAGCAAAGCCGCGCGACGTCAGCTCGAGGAGCTGCAGCGTCACAATCGCGCGATGGAAGGACGGGGGCTACACCTCGCTCCGTACAGATACGGACGAGGACTGCATCTCGCCCCGTACAAATATGGTCGGGGCACAGCAGCGGCGAAGAAAAGGAAGGAAAAAAAAACGTACAAAGAGACGCTAACGATACCCAGGGGTACGACTACCGACGTGCAATTGGAGCGGCTGGCGCGGATCGCGCGCGTACC
>NW_012087133.1:0-311 GCF_000956235.1 Wasmannia auropunctata
AAAAAATATAATTATAAAATTGACTGTAGTAATTGATACCGTGATACTGATGTTACTAGTATACAATGTTATTGATACACAATATTACGGTGCACTGATTCTAACATTCGCATAGCGACAGCATTTTATACTGCTGTGATTACATGTACAGACTGTTTCCGCAATAAGTTGTTTACACCGATTTGACTTGACACTCTACGACATTCAAATTTTATTTTGTAAGTCTCTAGCCGTGCGCGATAAAAACGATTCATAGTTATACATCCACAGAATATTGCGAAAATAGATTTGCTTTTATCGTTACCCCTTGA
>NW_012087134.1:0-712 GCF_000956235.1 Wasmannia auropunctata
CGCGAGGTCGCCCTATATCCGGGACTTGACGGCGTGGAATCAGCTGGGCGCGTCCTTCGCCCTTGAATTCCGGGATGAGTTGGCTATCTCGCCCCGGCAGCTCTCGGCGACGTCCCCGGGCCCTGGGGAAATCGCCGGCCGTATCGCCCTTCGCGGGCCTCAGCCACAGTGCCCGCCGTCCCGGTCGCGCCCCTGGCGGCTCGGGCATCCTTGCGCGTGTTCGCGCGCTCGATCACCTGCTCGCCGCGTGTCCGGAGCGTGTCCCCTTTGCTCCGGCGCCCGGTCGCCCGTACTCCAACTCCTATTCGCTGTCGATGGCCTCGAGTCCTCTCTGCCAACGCTCCGTTGGTCCGGTGAGGTGCCGCGGTACATATAAGAGGTTCCAAACAAAATTAATAAAAGATACGCGATACAAATTCGGGCCTCCCGGAGATCTCGGTCTCGCTCTAAACAACGCGGCTGTCGGTCCGGCAAAAGGGGCGCGAACCCGCGCCTTGTGACGGCGGCGGGACGCTGCCTCGCCGCAGCGGACTGCAGCGTCACAATATATTTACAGGGTGTCCGGTAATAACCGCCCAAAATCTCGTAGGCTGGTAGAGCAGATTAAATTGAACAGAAAAGTTCTCTACCATTTTGCAAAATTCGCAATCGTTAACGAGGTATTAATTTTTGAAGATTGGCGAATAAACACGTATCCGTCCGCCATACCGCT
>NW_012087135.1:0-527 GCF_000956235.1 Wasmannia auropunctata
TTTTTTAATATACATATCTTCTACCATTCGATATCTCCATAACACTAACCGCCTTTCCCATATTCCGATTTAATATCATCTTACAATTTGGGGGCTCGTCCGGGATACCGAAGGAAAGTTCGCGAGTTTATTCGAGAGAGTCGGTGGTGAGATAAAGTGAGACGACGAAGAAGACAGTGGTGCAACGACGACGACGACGAAAACGATTGTGAAACAACGTGAACGCCGAAAGCACGTTGAGTTCTCAAAGATACACTTGCGAAGAGACGACGACGACGAAGAAGACGATTGTGAAACAACGTGAACGCCGAAAGCACGTTGAGTTCTCAAAGATACACGCATATTAACCGAAGTGTTTAAGACGATAGCCATGCCACGTTTAGAAGAGTGCACCGTGACGGAACTGAAGGAGAAGGCGAAGGCTCTTAAGCTGACGACGACGGGAACGAAGACCGAGCTCATTGTTCGCATTAAGGAAGCTGACCCCTCGTACGAGACGACGGAGAACGACGACGGAGAAGATTTTC
>NW_012087136.1:0-327 GCF_000956235.1 Wasmannia auropunctata
GCCCAAGCGTACTTGCTCAACGCATCGATGACGGTGAGTATGTAGTGGTAGCCTCTGTTGTGGCGCGAGTACGGGCGCATCTCGACGATATCGGCCTGCCACAGATCATCGTATCCTCGAATTACGACGCGTCTTCATGGAAAGTTTCGTCTGGCCGGAGCGTGCAACTCCTCGACGAGTCGTCGCCTCTCGACGCTGTTCCGGCCATTGACACTCATGTTGCGATATATGTAAAAAACACGCAAAACTGACGCGAATAGACTGATTCGTTTTCTCGATGCGCGATTCAATTTATAATAACTGAGTCGACAAGGCACACAGGGGATA
>NW_012087137.1:0-337 GCF_000956235.1 Wasmannia auropunctata
TTAAAAATGTAAATGTTGATTAGAAGGAAAGAAATTTCTATATGGAGATGTAACCAACATTTATATTTTTAATGGAAAATTTTGTACGCACCAAGTTTTGCATGTCGGACTCTTCTAGCCTGGCTAGACTGTCTAGCCTGATTTATAATTCCTTTTTATTGTTTTAAATATATGTAATTATATAATTAAATAAAATAATATATATATATATATAATTATATGCAAAATATAATTCTTTTTGTTATAAATAATCGTGTAATAAATAAATAATATATTTTAATAGTATAAAATATAATTATATGTAAAATATGTCCATATATGTTTAAATTAGTTCTTT
>NW_012087138.1:0-326 GCF_000956235.1 Wasmannia auropunctata
GAGGACCGCCGCAGAGAGTTCAAGCCGCGGAACAGTCATAGGCTTGAGTGGTGCGACTCGAGTTTTGGCGGCAACGAGATTGACCTTGAAATTGTCTTCGCCGTCGCAAACCTTGAGATAGACGCAAGCGGCGAGAGCGTCCGTAGAGGCGTCCGAGAATCCGTGCAGCTCGACGAAGTCCGCGGGATTCGAAGAACCCCCGAATCATCGTGGCACCGATATAGTCTCAACGGCGGGAAGCTCCTCGTGGAACTTGCTCCACTGACGAGATACTGAGCTTGGGAGCTCCTCGTCCCAGACTGAGTCGACAAGGCACACAGGGGATA
>NW_012087139.1:0-410 GCF_000956235.1 Wasmannia auropunctata
CGATAGAAGACGGAGTAATCAGTATTCAGTAACGAGACTGGTGAGTGCCTTACTTCTTCTTCTTCTTTTCCTTTGTAGGACCTAGAGTCCTAGATTATCAGAGAAGCGCAACCGGCTTATGGCAGTATCGCAAAAGTACTAAAAAATATTAAAAATGGCGTCGAATGGCCAATCATAAGTTTGATTTATTCGGTAGCCATTTATAATAGCGATAAATCAATCTTATGATTGGCCATTTACGTGTCCAATCAGGACTCGTAACACCGGTCGCGCTTCTCTGATAATCTAGGACTCTAGTAGGACCTACACGGGCACATACTATACGACAGTGGAGGGGATATGCCGACAGCGCGCGGCGACAGCGGGCCACGGCGGCAGCGCGAAGCATGAGCCTTGATTGGCTGCAAGAA
>NW_012087140.1:0-604 GCF_000956235.1 Wasmannia auropunctata
AACTTATTTGCATAATACATATATATTTTGTGTGTCTTTGTAATCAAATAATTTTTATTGTAATAAAAAAAATGTTTTTTTTATATAGTAATAAACAGGAGTGTAAATTATTTTACAAAACATTATCCTTGTGTATCCAAAAATTATGTGAATTATCAAATCCCAGCCATTTTACATAAACTTCATTTCCCCTTTTACGCAACACTTTTTCAACCAGATACACGTTGGGATTAGCAACGCGATGCAACTCGTACTCGTAAAATCCTCCGGCAACCGGTTTTCCACGATAATCCTCCAATAGATACGTTACAGGATTAGTTTTCTGCACCTTGATGATTTTAAACACCTCCGTAGTCCAATTTGGTGTATAACCTTTCTCAAAAGTTTTGAATTTACTGACGCGTACCGACTCACCCACTTTGAATCGCGCTGGCGCTGCGATCTTTACGTAATTGTTGTACACCGTGGTTAAGAGTTTGTCGGCGATCGTGGGGGTAACATCGATAGGTCGCATACCAATAGTTTGATGCTTTCGTGCGTTGTATTCTGACACGAGACGCGGTAACAAGTCGATCCATTTATAATTTCCGTTGAGCGTAAACTG
>NW_012087141.1:0-303 GCF_000956235.1 Wasmannia auropunctata
ATTTATTTGCGCAAAAACCTCAGAAGAAGCTCGAACCCACTGAAAAAGTGACGAAAGAGAATTGGTTCGTAGTACCATATATCCAAAAAACTTCTGAGAAATTCATTAATATAGCTAGGAACGCAGGGGCTAAACCGGCTTTCTTTAGCACTAACAAACTTAATAGCATAATTAGAACACATAAAGACTCTCTTCCATGTGAGAACAAGAAGAACGTTGTCTACAGAGTACCTTGCAGAGACTGTGATGCAGCTTATGTCGGACAAACGAAGAGACAGCTAAAAACTAGGATCTCTGAACATA
>NW_012087142.1:0-321 GCF_000956235.1 Wasmannia auropunctata
CCAGCTGTTGAACTAACGATTTCAATAATTTCGAACACGTCATTTGATTGTTAGTCGTTTGCTAATTTTTGCATCTATTTTTATTTTGTTTGCATATTAATTATTTTGGGTAAAAAATCGAAAATAAAATTTGGACAAGTGTAACGGATGTAACCTCCATTTGAAACCTTTATCTCATAATTTTATAAATATTTCGGTGCTAAAACGTTTGCTAGTTATTTGCTAGATCCGTATATACAAGTATTTTTTCTATTTTATCGAAAAATTGTCCCAAATTTTATTAATAGCCTTCAATAATCTAGTAACTTCAGTTTTGGTTAT
>NW_012087143.1:0-307 GCF_000956235.1 Wasmannia auropunctata
TATTTACGAATAGAGTACGCAAATTTTTAAAAGAAAGCTTTGTAGATTAATAAATCTCATGATAATGCAATAATGATTATATTTAAAAAATTGCATAACTTTGGAAAAGAATTATACAATAAAAAGTAAAAATTACCTGATGATGAATGATCCGTCGAGCATCGTCGTCCGATGACTTATTTCTGCTTTTAGATTCTTTTATTTCATACATACCACGCGTAAAAATAAACTATTAATGGAGTAAAAATACTATTGAATGTAGCAATGAATAATACTATTGAAATGTAGCAATGGCACTACTACATTT
>NW_012087144.1:0-343 GCF_000956235.1 Wasmannia auropunctata
GTGTCACAGCACTATCGACAGAATTCGAGCTGACGGCACTTACGCTACCATTACACCACCTCTGAAGAAATAGCATTTGTAGCATGAAGTTATGATGTATCTATGACGTATCACATGTGTATTAAGAGGATGCTGAAAGGTCGGGAATTACCGACAATTGCAGTTGGAACGATAACTTCGAAAATACTGAACGGAATTAAAATCGCTTTTACAGGATTGAAATAGACATAAAATGTAATGGGGCGAGCTATTTTTTTGTTGTAAAAACAACAAAAAATTAAAAAATTACCTTTTTTCGGGTCGTACAGCAATCATAATCTATTACCTGACGTAAACATTTCAT
>NW_012087145.1:0-512 GCF_000956235.1 Wasmannia auropunctata
CTCATTCGATCGTAACAATATAATTGACTGCGAAATAGTTACACTATACTTTGGATTATCACGTTAATTAAAAGAAAAAACCATGTAACCATTACTCTCGACAATTGAATTAGAATAAAAGCTAAATAAATAAATCACATTTAAAAACAAAATTGCTTTATTTTTATTTTCAAACATATCCAATATATATATTACCATAACCTCAAAATTACAGGAATTATTCGCAATGCGTAATAAATCAATAACAATAATTAACATATGTCTACCGCAACCGCAATTTTCAAAGCACTCACTACTTTTCATTAATAGTAAACAACTCCGTGAAATCACACACACACACACACACCGCAATCGCAGACTAATAGTCAATATTACCTTACATAATTTTACAATAAGAGACAACACATACGTATTCTGACAAAAGCTGTATACCTCGTGACGCTAAAAAATGGTGAGATATAAAAGTAAGACATATTTCAATTATACGAAGCGGATTCTAATACCAATTTATT
>NW_012087146.1:0-438 GCF_000956235.1 Wasmannia auropunctata
CACGCCGCGAAAGACTTTGAAAGTATTTAGGTCCGGAGGTAACTGCGGCGAAAGCAACACACCACGAAAGTACTTTAAAATATTCGGATCCGGAAGTATCTTGGTCGAAGCATAACGCCGCGAGGGACTTTGAAAATATTCGGGTCCGGAGGTAACTGGCGAAAGCATAACGCCGCGAGAGACTTTGAAAATATTCGGGTCCGGAGGTAACTGCGGCGAAAGCAACACGCCGCGAGGGACTTTGAAAATATTCAAGTCCGGAAGTAACTGCGGCAAAACAACACGCCGCGAAAGACTTTGAAAATATTTAGGTCCGGAGGTAACTGCGGCGAAAGCAACACACCGCGAGGGACTTTGAAAATGTTCGGATCCGGAGGTAACTGTGGCGAAAGCATAATGCCGCGAGGGACTTTGAAAATATTCGTGTCCGGAGGTAAA
>NW_012087147.1:0-551 GCF_000956235.1 Wasmannia auropunctata
TGTCATCCAGAAGGCACCCGCGTCCGCATCTCAATTCGATCGTTTGGCGTTAGCGCGGTTTACCCGATTATAGAAATTCTATCGCGTCGACACTTTCGAACAGTTGCGGGAGTGCAAATACTTGTTAAATTTCTGTACGCTTTTCCAACTTTTAAATATACGTGTTTCGTCCCCTCAGCTAAGTCTCTTTTCTTTGTGCCGTGTCGTCTCTCCCACGAACCTGAGTCGCGTTCAATACACTAGAAAAAAGCAAATTTTTCCAAAAACGCATTGAAATTCTAGGATTCGTAATCGACAAAGACGGGCTACATAAAGCAAAGTCAAAAGTAATCGCAATATTGAACGCACCTAGGCCAGAAAATAAAAAAGAGCTTAGTTCATTTTTGGGCCTTGTAACTTTCTATGAAAGATTTCTAAAAGATAGATCGGCAAATTTGAAGCCGTTATACGATTTACTAGGTAGTGATAAATTTTATTGGAATGAGGATTGTGCAAAAGCGTTCGAATGGGTAAAAGATGAACTAATCTCACCAAGAATTTTGGCGCATTAT
>NW_012087148.1:0-432 GCF_000956235.1 Wasmannia auropunctata
CTCGATATCACGTACAACTGCTTCTGTATTCCGCAAATTTCTGGCCACGCGATCTCTTCCGGTATCGTGCTTATTCAGAAGGACACTTCCGGTTTCGTATAAGCGTTGAGCTGCTCGAAGTATGACGGGAGCCGACGGATGTTTTTCCCGATTTGGATACAATTCGGCGTATCGTCTAGCAGCTACGTGGTATTCTCCCTGGCACTCGCCAAGTGCCATCAGCATATCGTAGTATTCTTGATTTGTGCAACGTTGCGACGTGTCGCGGGTTGTCACGACCCGCGACGCTTAGATTCGTCGCGGGGGACGCGGTGGGGGGTCTCGACCCCCGCGGAGATCGTATAAATAGGATAACGCGATTGATGCTGCAATCAATAATCCTTCGATTATTAGAAGCGTCAGCAGGACGAAATGGCAGCGTATACAAATCAA
>NW_012087149.1:0-433 GCF_000956235.1 Wasmannia auropunctata
GCAACTTACTGTTATCGGCAACTACGATTTCGGACCCATCGAATACCTTGAAGGTTGTGAAAAACTTCTTATTCGGCGTCATGTGTACAGATGCTCCCGAGTCTAGTATCCAACCTTTGTCTGAGATTTGATGATCCTCCGTGAGAAATGCTGCTTTCGTGCTGTTTTCAGTCTTCTTTTCTCGTTCCGGCTTTCTGTTTTCTTTATCTTCCTTTTTCTTTTCGCTTGCTTCCTTCGTGACGTGTGCGAATCTGCAATCTCTTGCTAGGTGTCCGACTTTTCCACAAGTGTAACATTTAACATTTATCCTCGGCCTTCCTTTCATATATCGCGCATCTTTCGTCGGCCGCCTTGCATGATAGGCCGAACTATTGTCGATAGTCTGTTTCGATTTATCGACACCATTCGACTCTTGAAGTAACTTTGTTTTTAC
>NW_012087150.1:0-443 GCF_000956235.1 Wasmannia auropunctata
GCACAGGCCGTTCGACGGGTGACCACGGCTCCGTGAACGCGAACGTGGACGCTGACGCGGTCGACGATCGTCCCGGCGACGATCTTTCCCATAACGATTTTCGTCATGTCGCGTGTCATGCAACGCCTCGATCGATTTTCGAATCGCTGCCAGCTGCTCAGCCATCTCCTGCTGCAACGATAAGCGCAACTGCGCGATTTGTAGGCTGAATTTTGCCTCAGTCGCAGCCACTTCCGAGTTCACAGTCTGCAATGCTGCGGGTCGCGCGGTCTCCGCGACTTGAAACGCGGGCGCTCGAGTGGCCTCCACGATCGCGTCAGCTATGTCCGCCAGCTGGTCGACAGAATCTCCAGTTCGCGTTACTAAATGTGGCTGGATGTACGCGGGCAATCGAGACAACCAAATTGTGCGTAATACGCCATCCCCGACTACGCTTCCGGCAA
>NW_012087151.1:0-328 GCF_000956235.1 Wasmannia auropunctata
CTTTTTTCTTACAACGACTTTATTACATACACAGTTACGCCTATTATACCTAAGATTATTACAATGATTATACTACCACTTGCTGTAGGAACTACGTATTTATTGGGTAATCCATGTTCCCTGATTATCTAATTGCTTATTATTTCATCTAAATTCTACGCTTAGTTTCTGTAATTCTAGCCGGATTTTTAATTATCGGTTTCAGTTGTGGTTGGTCACGCAGTCTCGTATAATCTTCTACGTGTTCGTTTTTTACAAGTGTTAAATTAAACTCGGGCAGATGCGTTTGTATATTAGTAGTGTAAGTTTAGATCGGAAGAGCACACGT
>NW_012087152.1:0-835 GCF_000956235.1 Wasmannia auropunctata
TGACGACAACGTGCCTTCCGACTCATCCTTCACATCAACTTCCACGTCTTCGCGCACTCTATTCGCACGATGAGCCATTTGACACACTCTTTGACCGATTCATTAGACTTCCGAGGCACCTTCTGTGACACCGCGCGCTTTTGATGACCTCTTATACCTCTCGCCGCTTCTTCGTCTAAATCATTTGTCATCGCATTTTCGTTGAGCCTATAAACAGCAGCCGCATATCGGCACTTCTTTCAACAACTTCCTCTTCCCCTTATTATTATTATCTAACGGTGTCACGTAGCAAAAGGACCGTCGATGTATACGTATATACACGGGAGTTGGTCTCGATTCGTCATTTTGCTAGAGCGACAAGTCTCAGTTCGGCATTCTGCGAACCGACATGTACCGAACCAAGTGGTCGCCGTCACCGTCGTCGTCGATGTCGTCGTCGTTGTCGACGACGTCGTCGCAACCACCGTCACCATCCCCGTTGGTGCCGTCCGATGACGAAGACACGATCGCGCTGTGCAACCTCATGCAGAGGTGCATTGTTGTAAGTCTCGCTGTGCCTTACTTACAACGTCACACTTAGTAATAAGCAGGTCACTGTTGCAATCTAATATTGCAACGATGACCCATAATAATTGAGGATGCCGACGCAGGACTTCGGCAGTCTCAATACGCTCGTCCTCCAAAAACTGCGGCAGTTGCAATTAAGCAACAATTGCAACTGCTGAGCAGTGCAGTGGCCCACTTGAGACGGGATAAAACCCGCCGTCCAGCGGACCACTGCGGAGTTCACATCAATCATTAACGCATAGCGTTACGCTGTCGGCACGCGCAGACA
>NW_012087153.1:0-358 GCF_000956235.1 Wasmannia auropunctata
AAATATCATAATTTTTATTTAATTCTTTTGCGCAAAGATTTATTTTTCAGCCGTCTTTGAGAGAGAGAGAGAGAGAGAGAGAGAGAGAGAGAATAAGTTTTTCCCGCGTTAATTAGCTTATCGGAGAGCACCGCGTATAAGCTTGTCAGTGGCGGTGCTCTCGCGTGGGTACGCACGCACGAGCGTTTGTGGAAAAGCTTATCATGCGCGGGGTACAAGCTCGTCACGGGGCAAGCTAGCACACCCCGGCGCGGAGGCCCCGAGAGTATAAGCTTATTTCACACGCCGAACTTCAAGAACTTTCCCCCCTCCATCCCTCCTCCTACTACGTCACTTTTCTCTCCTTCGCGCTAATTAT
>NW_012087154.1:0-397 GCF_000956235.1 Wasmannia auropunctata
AAGGGTATCGGTTTGATAGAACAGCGGTATCAGTTTGATAGAACAGGGGTATCAGTTCGATTGGCGGTATGATGATGGTTTCATATTACGTCTTCGTGACTTTGCCATGACATTGAGATGCGATGAATGCTGACATGATCATTTTTTATCTTGACCCATATAATATATCCAACTAATGAAGGTCGCGGAATAATATGATTTTCTATATAGTTAAACTAATAGCTGTTTGATAGAACATACAGGTAGTTTGACAGGCTGTTCGATTGGACAGACAGGCTGTTCGACAGACGGTTCGACAGATCAGCTGTATCAGTCCGACAGATCAGCTGTATCAGTCCGACAGATCGGTAGTATCGGTTCAACAGATCAACTGAGTCGACAAGGCACACAGGGGATA
>NW_012087154.1:2927-3446 GCF_000956235.1 Wasmannia auropunctata
CCTTCGTACATGTATATGACACTACTCTGAGATGTGTGCGAGGCTACGCTCATCTTTGACGCGGATCAAATTTCTACCTGGTCGCGAACGAATAAGATTTCTTTACAGTTGGGAACGATAGAATAGGTTCAATAGACGGTTCGACAGGCTGTTTTTTGGACAGACAGGCGGTTCGACATGTGGTTTGATTGAACAGACAGGCAGTTTGACAGACGGTTCGATTGAACAGACAGGCGGTTAGATTGAACAGACAGACAGATTGATAGATCAGCAGTATCGGTTTGACTGACGGTTCAATAGATCAGCGGTATCGGTTTGATAGAACATCGGTATCGGTTTGATAGAACAGGGGCATCAGTTCGATTGGTTGTATGATGATGGTTTCATATTACTCGTCTTCGTGACTTTGCCATGGCATTGAGATGCGGCGAATGCTGACGCGATCATTTTTTATCTTGACCCATATAATATATCCAACTAATGAAGGTCGCGAAATAATATGATTTTCTATGTAGTTAA
>NW_012087155.1:0-359 GCF_000956235.1 Wasmannia auropunctata
TTTGCCGCCGCCGCCGCCGCCGCCGCCGCTCGCGTTCGCCGCCGCCGCCGCCGCGTTCGCGCTCGCCGCGTTCGCCGCCGTTGCGCACGGGCCCCACCCCACGCTTATCGCTCGCGAAGAGGAATAAGGAAGAGTAAAGGGAAAATAATAATTATTAATATAATAGAGAAGAAATGTTATATTTTACCGAAGAATATAGTTAATGAAGATACTAGCCGCGGGGTCGCGAAAGGGGGTTCCAGCGCAGGCCCCGATGCAATTTTCTTTCTCTCTGCCTCCCGCGGTATCTCTGTCCCACCCGTGATTCTCGCGCGCGATGTAATTCGATGAAGAGATAAGGAACAAAAAAATTTAACACA
>NW_012087156.1:0-520 GCF_000956235.1 Wasmannia auropunctata
TTATAACTATCGGAGCACCTATTTGCGCAATATTTTCATATACACAGGAAGTTTTCCTATATGCTTACGCCGCAATAAACTCAAAATTTGCAATATAAACTTGCACAAGTTTTATACCGATCGTGGTGAGAAATATGAAAAATGAATCGAATCTGTGATGCTCAAAGTATATTCTTAAGATGATCGAGATTAGAATATTTTTTTATTCTGTAAAATATCTTATTCGCGATGTATATCTTTAATTTAAAGGAAATTTGCTTTTAATGCAGAGTAATTGTTTAAAATTAAAAATCGCTTGGTGATGACATTCTGGTTGTTATAATTATCGGAGCACCTATTTGTGCAATATTTTCATATACACAGGAAGTTTTCCTATATCCTTACGCCGCAATAAACTCAAAATTTGCAATATAAACTTGCACAAGTTTTATACCGATCGTGGTGAGAAATATGAAAAATGAATCGAATCTGTGATGCTCAAAGTATATTCTTAAGATAATCGAGATTAGAATATTTTTTT
>NW_012087157.1:0-362 GCF_000956235.1 Wasmannia auropunctata
TAATCTGTGAATTGTCAAACCATCTTATTAAATGCTGCTATACCAGTAGGTGCTGCTACAGCAGTATCCTTATTGAGGTTTTATCCAGCATTTAATAGTTTTTATCAAGAAACTTTTGCCGGTACCTCCTTCTCCACTGACAAATAATCGTAATTTTTTATCTGACTGTATTGTATTTGTGACTTTATCAAATACTCTTTTTTTATCTGTATTCAGTTTTAAAATCATTTCAAATATATCGATTTCCTGTTTGTTCCCAAGATCCTTAAAATCTTGCATCGCTTCACCGGCTTCAATATTTTAAACACTTATAGGATTATCAGAATCATCTTGAAACACATTCTGTTTTTCTAAATTATCCA
>NW_012087158.1:0-433 GCF_000956235.1 Wasmannia auropunctata
TATTGTCAATTCTGATTGAGCGGACTGAAGTAATTATGAGAGAATTCGTTAGAATGATTAGGAAACCGCGTCACCATTTTGTTTTACTACGTTACTCCCAAGACAATCCTAATATTTAACATGAAGAACTTACCTTCTCCGTGGATGCCTCGGCTCCAAAGAGACGGGTGCTCTCAATATTTTAGGGCTACCTATGCAGCAATACCCAGGGGTGTGAAAGCTGATCTAGAGATGATCAGATACGAAGGGATTTAGGAGGTGAATAAATGCTAGACCAAGTAATAATCCTTTTATTTTAGGTTAGGATATCTCGAAGAATATATTATTTTATTTATCTAGCCTCACAAACAATTAATGGAACAAACTTTGACCGATCGGTGTTAAATGTCCGATGGCTACTCGAATGTCCANAACTGAATGTGTTCTTCCGTCA
>NW_012087159.1:0-356 GCF_000956235.1 Wasmannia auropunctata
GATGTTAGCGTGCTCCTCGAACAAAATTTAATATGTATAATCTCCTTTTTTGAACAAAAACAGTTGTACAAAATTAAACAATGAAACCTAAGTGGTACCATCCCTTATTTGTTAAGAAAAACCTAATTGCTATCTCTTTTTGTATTTTAAATTTTGGTTTCTTAAGTGAAACAAAATAGCTCCTCGAACAAAATTTGATACGTATGTCCTCCTTTTTTTAACAAAAAACAGTTGTACAAATTAAACAATTAAACCTAAGTGGTATCACCTCTTATTTTTAAAATTAAAACCTAAGTACTATCTCTTTTTATACTTTAAATACTGATCTCTTAAGTGACATATAATTAAAAATTAAA
>NW_012087160.1:0-389 GCF_000956235.1 Wasmannia auropunctata
CTTTCTTATTGTAAACATAAACAATAAGAAAAATAATGAAATCAACTTTGACTCCAAATTCATTTCTATTATTTAACCCCTAGTCCAAAACAATACTCATAATTATTTCACTCCCAAGTGTAACTTTAAATAAAAGTTCTCATTTAAAAATCTAAAGTTGACCTCCAAATGACCTTCAGGAGTGTCTTCAAGGTCACAGTAAAGGTCATTATTTTGTGTACTATTTCACATTTTACAACTTTTATCTGAAACAGTTTTCTCAAAATTGCTTTGCCTAAAAGCTATTCGCATGCAAAGATCCGTTTTGAGAAACACGGTATAAAATGATAACTTTGAGGCTTCATAACAAAGAATATGCTCCATTTGAAAGTTTCAGAAAATTAGTGTCT
>NW_012087161.1:0-492 GCF_000956235.1 Wasmannia auropunctata
TTAATTGTTATGATTTTTGGCAGAAATACTCGGAATGATGTCAAATGAATATCCTTAAATGGAGTTTCTGCGCAAACAAAGTTTAATACAAAAAATGTTTAAATAAAGTTATATATTGTTATACTGATTTACCAGATGAACATAGATATTGTAATAATATATTTGATTAATTAGGGATTAAAACATGAAAGGATAACTAAGGGAAAGTGTAAGGGGAGTGGAGGCAATAAAAAATAGAAGTAAAGCGAGATTCTAAGACGGTTTACAATTTTGCACGTAAAGCAAGGTTTATTTCAAACCCCCTCTGTGTGTTAGATTCAGGGAGCGAAGGCCTCCGATGGGAGGTCGGGGGGGGGGGGCAAAGTCCTCCCAGTAGGTAGCATGGGCGCAGGCGGGGAGGGGGTGGTAGGGGAGAGGGGCGTCCGCCCGTCCCCCGCATTACATGGCTAATATTATTGTAGAAATATTTAATTGTAGAAATAAAAAATAAAT
>NW_012087162.1:0-390 GCF_000956235.1 Wasmannia auropunctata
CGATTCAACGTTAAAGCAGTGCCGTCTGCTGGTCAGACTCGGCTTCAATCGTTTGATCGCGTAATCTTACAATGCATAATGTGCATTATGCTTATGGTAATGCTTAGGTCCAAGCAAGTTGGACATCCGAGCCGTAATAAGCAGACTCATTTGATACGATTGTGTCCAAGCAACATGTTGGACACCCATGCCGTCGCGGGCGTAAGCAAACGTATTTGCGTTAGATTGTGATTCTCGTCACTTACCCTGACGTCAGTAATCAGAACAAGATGAGTGAATTGTTTTGCTCCTCGTGCCTGAAAATCCCGATTATCCTTCTCACAAAGGCTTAGCTCTTTCGTTTTCACCCGTGCACACTGCAATCTGCACAAACGGGAACACCAGGAGCGA
>NW_012087162.1:1774-3300 GCF_000956235.1 Wasmannia auropunctata
TAATGTAAGTCGTCATTTTAGATAATATACAGTATATTGTTAAAGATATTTATGTGATAACAATTTTATCTATTTAAGTTTCTAATGTGAATCTGCAAATATGTAATTATCAAAATCGAACTTAATTCTAGAAATAAACTATTTTCTCCTACCTTTTTCTTACATAAGACGCATTCCAAACAATACAAGATTACAAAATAAGATTATTTTGCCAATCAAAATTCTTTTGTTATATATTCCCACGGGACGATAATATATCGTATTGACCTTTATATCCATTGCTCTTTCAACATGAGACTTAAGATTTCATTTCCGTTTCATTATAAATTTAATGCATTAATCAAAAGAGATTTAATAAATTTTTCATTATGTGAATATATAAATTATGTAAGTATGTAGTAATGCGTAATATGTAGTTTACATTTTGTTTTATAACAAGATGCAATAAAGTCCGATTGCTTAATTCATATTTAACGTAGTTTAAGAGATAAAATTAAATAAATATTTAATTAATTAAGATCATAAACGTCAACACGATACAAAGCGAATTTTGGTGCTTTCATATAATATTATAATGTAAATTTTACAATTTTTGGTTCATATAACGCCACGTGGCCACAAATCGCGTGCATCTCCGCAGCTCCGAACCAAGTAGTATATGTAATATCACATTAAATTGCCAATCTAATAAATCGATGCTCAAAGCATCTATTTTAAATCCTGTGAAATCCCTCCACCCTCGCGGCATCAAATAAATGCTAACTTGCATCTGTACGAATCTGTAAAGAATTTATTGCGAAAAAATATCACTTCATGTTCTCAGTCAGGAAATGAACCCAGATCTCCACATCTGTCTGCCTTTAGACCACTGAGGCATATGAATATAATAATATTCATCGCAATAAACAATCTAGTGCGTCTTCAAGCCGCATAAATTCAATATATACATGTTGTGATAAAAACGTATATTCAAGGCGACGTATAAATAATTAAGTATCAGGAAAGACCATGGACTATTAACGCACTAGATTGTTTGTTGCAATGAATATTATCACATACCTCGGTGGTCTAAAGGCAGGACGTCCGTCCGGCAAACGTGGAGATCCAGGTTCGTTTCCTGGCTGAGAACATAAGGTGATATTTTTTCGCAATATATTCTTTACAGATTCGTATAAATGCAAGTTAGCGTTTATTTGATGTCGTGAGGGGGGATTTCACAGGATTTAAAATAAATGCTTTGAGCATCGATTTATAAAATTGCCTTTGGTAATTTAATTGTGATATTACATATATTACTTGGTTCGGAGCTGCGGAGATGCACGCGATTTACGGCCACGTGGTGTTATGTGAACCGAAAATTGTATGATTCACACTATAATATTATACAGGGTGATTCAGAATAACCCCGGTGTCCCTGAAAAGACGTATTCTTGACTCAATTCTAAGACGATTTTTCCTTTACAAAAATTTTGTCCGAAGCTTAGTTTTCAAATTATAACGAGAAATAGTTAGCAAATTACGGGCCG
>NW_012087163.1:0-548 GCF_000956235.1 Wasmannia auropunctata
ACCGACGCGGGCGTTGCGCCGCACCCCGCACCCCCGCCGCACCCCCGCCGCACCCCGCCGCACCCCGCCGCACCCCCGCCGCACCCCCGCCGCACCCCGCACCCCCGCGCATTCGCGGGCCGCGTTTTCGGGCACACGCGTAGCGCGCTCTCCCTCCCACGCGTAGTGCTCTCGCTTACGCGCACGTATAGCGTTCTCACCCATAGCGCGCTCTCCCTCCCACGCATAGCGTGCCCATAGCGCGCTCACGCTTCCACGCATAGCGTGCCCATAGCGCGCTCACGCTTCCACGCGTTCTCACTTCCACGCACGCGGTCTCCCTCGCGCTCCCACCCGTTGCGCTCTCACTTCCATGCACGCGGTCTCCCTCGCGCTCCCACCCGTTGCGCTCTCACTTCCATGCACGCGGTCTCCCTCGCGCTCTCGCTCCCACCCGTTGCTCACACTCTTTTCGCTTCCATGCACGCGCTTTTGCCCATTGCAATATAGGGTTTTAGAAAATGTATAAGTATATTTATGATTACTTAGAATATATTATAAACCCAAAA
>NW_012087164.1:0-447 GCF_000956235.1 Wasmannia auropunctata
ACGGCCGTAAACTACAGTTCTGCCCTGAGTTTTTCATATAGGTCGGCTAGGGCGCCTTCGTTTTTATTTACTGTTTTTTTAAGTCGGCCTACGTGGTTTATTGTTGCATTGACCACCTTCAGTTGATGCTTCATGGCGTGCTGCATTGCGGCGTTTGAATCGTGGAGCAGTGCGAGTTGCTGGTTGATAAGCTTCTCGTCCTTTGCATCCATGGTGCCGAATAATGCCTTTGCTATGGATCCTAGCCCGTCGACGAGTCCCCGTCGTTTGTCTATAGGCGCCTTGAACACCGTGGTAAGCCTACTGAATAGTTCTTGCGCACGCTCGTATTCCTTATTCATGACCTGTCGGAAATTTACGCATGTTGCCAATTCGCCTAATAGGGATTCACATGCCGTACCGATTTTATTGGTCTCCTCTTGTAGTTGTTTTATCCTGTCGGCTATT
>NW_012087165.1:0-421 GCF_000956235.1 Wasmannia auropunctata
ACGGAGGAATAAACTTCATATATGGGAAATCTTAATTTTATCTCAGAGTGTCTTTAATTATTTTATATATTTTTAGTGAGTCTATTTTATGATCATCAATCATCAACTTAATATATTTTATTTTAGCCATAGATTTCGATGAGTTTGTCATCTGTTTATTATATTTTTCTTTATATATAGTATATAGCATTATACCGTATCTAAAATATGAATGTGAATATACGAGATAGAATAAAATAACGCGTAATCAATGAATGGCGTTCCCCAAAATCCTTTACCTGGAATAGGAAAAATAATCATACACATAATGGGAAAGGTGATGACAATTCGGGCGGACCGATAAAAAAATAATATAATCCATGCGTTAGCATTTATTTTAATGATAGTTTGAGCATACATAGTTGTCTTGCAGTTCCGAAAT
>NW_012087166.1:0-611 GCF_000956235.1 Wasmannia auropunctata
AGTCTCACGGAAAAACCACCATCAAAAACCGTGAGCGAGACAGTCTTCTTAAAAAAAGAAACTCCGCACGGCGGCATTTTACTGCTGCTCCCTCGTCTTTTTCCCTTGCTCCAGGCAGTTGCCTCCATAAATCCATTCTCTGTCCGTTCCAGTTCACGCCAACCACTTCAGGGAGACTTCATCCGCCGTGCATTATAACTGAAAACAATTCAAACACGCAGTAAACACCATAAATACAAAAACAAACTATACATTCTAAAAAAAAAATTCATGGTCCGGTTTATTAAATTAATCGCTTTCTAAATCTTTGTTTCCCTCTTTGTCAGGACATTCGGAACGGAAGTGACCCTTCTTACCACATTCCCAACACTCTTTCTCTTTATTCTTATTTCCAACAAAATTTTTATTTAATTTTCTCTCTTTCTGTTGATTATCTTTTTCAAAAATTTTGATTCTCTCCTTTCTCTTTAAAATTATAAAAACTTTTTCTCTTTTATTCTTTTCTAAAATTTAGATTATCTTCCCTTTTCCGTTCGAAAGTACTTTCCTGTATCAATTTCACCGGCTTTTTGCTCTTTCTACAGACCACTCTCAAAGATGTTACTCCCTCC
>NW_012087167.1:0-348 GCF_000956235.1 Wasmannia auropunctata
TATATAATCGATTATTTTTCTCGAGTGAGATGAATAATAGACTATGATTGGTCAATTTTCTTAAATTTTAAGTCTTAAGTCTTATTGTAGACGTTTAAAGCGACATCTACAATTAGATTTAAGATTTAAGATTTAAGAAAATTTATCAATTATTATCGATTATTCTTCCTAGTGAGATAAATAATCAACTATAATTGGTCAATTTTCTTAAATCTTAAGTTTTAAGTCTCATTGTAGACACCGCTTATGCAGCATCTATAATAAGACTTAAGACACAAGATTTTAAAAAATTGACTAATTATAATCGATTATTCATTTCACGTAAGAAGAATAATCAATTGTGATTGG
>NW_012087168.1:0-543 GCF_000956235.1 Wasmannia auropunctata
CATACCTATCCGATTCTTATTCGAGTTGTCTCCGACACGGTAACGCGACAAAAGTTATTGCTCGGAACCGATTTCTTGGATACGGTGGAAATTCGCGTCAGACAGGGCACGATCCATATTAATCCGATTCACGAAGCCGTTGGTGATAATCAGCCCGAGATACTTCAAATCGATTTAGAGAACGAAGAAGTAAATGAAGTCGATCTTTTACACATCCGAGATGTCGAGTTAAAGCGCGCGATAACAGATCTGATAGAAAATTATAAGCCGAGTAAAACGGTCGAAACTGACATCCAAATAAAGCTGGTTTTGAAAGATGACGAGACGGTGTATCAGAAGGCGAGACGTTTATCGCCATCAGAAAAAATCATAGTAAATGCACAGGTTGACGAATGGATGAGTCAGGGCATTATTCGACCCTCTTCTTCAGATTACGCGAGTCCGGTAGTCCTCGTAAAAAAAAGGACGGCTCGCATAGACTGTGCGTTGATTACAGATTACTGAATAAGAAGATGATTAGAGATCGTTACCCGTTACCGTTGA
>NW_012087169.1:0-512 GCF_000956235.1 Wasmannia auropunctata
TGAATAAACGTGTATCCTTCCGCCTACTGCTGAATGCAGGCGCGCGGCGAGATACGATCGCTCCATCGCTGGTAGTTGCTAGCCCAGCTAGCCGGTAGTTGACGAGTAGTGGGGCGGTCGTATCTCGCCGCGTGCCTGCATTCAGCGGTATGGCGGACGGATACGTGTTTATTCGCCAATCTTCAAAAATTAATATCTCGTTAACGGGCGGTTAACGATTGCGAATTTTGCAAAATGGTAGAGGACTTTTCTGTTCAATTTAATCTGCTCTACCAGCCTACAAGATTTTGGGCGGTTATTACCGGACACCCTGTATATAAAACCAGCAAAAAACTTCCATATCACACAAATTTTAATTTATCAATGAATATTGCACAACATGTATTCCTACTTATATTATACTATAATAAAAATAGGAATAATTGACTGCGTGTATGCGTCTTTCACTATTTCAGTCTTGAAACTAATTCATATTCAAATTTGTATTCAAATGCTTCACAAATATTGTCTGA
>NW_012087170.1:0-580 GCF_000956235.1 Wasmannia auropunctata
TCGTTACGGTTCCAGCTGTCATTGCCGTGTTAATGTCCATGGTTTCACTATCTCTGGGATGTGACCAAAAGTTTGCCTCATAATGACACATTTTGCATTTATAGAAGAACTGTGTCATTAAACCATGGCGGCGACTATTTACGAGATGCCAATCTTTAAACTGACACTCAATTCCACGCGCGTGGTTATCAAATGTCCTATGGAGTTCTTTATTAAAAAAAGAAACGTCTATAATGCGATTACCTTCAGGCTCATGATCTTGGATATGATTTTTATCCAGATCGCCTTGTGGTTCGATGACGAGAGTATTGTTACGCCCGGGGCGATGTATCTCGCGATCACGCACTCGCCCGCGTAACGTTCGCACTTCCGCACCCGCGTTCGCGCACGCGCACCGGAAGGTCGCGAAGAAATAAGAAGTAACACCAATTAGAAACACAAGGAACACGCTTTATTATAATAACTGTGAACAAACAACGCAGCGAATAGACAGAACAGAGCTCAGCACGTCCGAACGGGTCGACGGCTCGTACTCCAAGTCTAATATGTCATCCGTTTGACAGATGACAACGCGTCGTCA
>NW_012087171.1:0-534 GCF_000956235.1 Wasmannia auropunctata
CAGAGATGTGTATAAGAGACAGCAACTGGAGGGAGTAACATCTTTGAGAGTGGCTGTTGAAAGAGCAAAAGCAGTAAAATTGATACAGGAAAGTACTTTTGAACGAAAAAGGGAAAATAATCTAAATTTTGAAAGAAATAATGGGAAAAGTTTTTATAATTTTAAAGAAAAAGGAAAGAATCAAAATTTTGAGAAAAATAATCAACTGAAAGATGGAAAATTTAATAAAAATAAATTTGGAAAATTTGTTGGAAACAAGAATAAGGAGAAGGAGTGTTGGGAGTGTGGCAAGAAAGGTCATTTCCGCGCCGAGTGTCCTGGCAAAGTGGAAAACAAAGATTTAGAAAGCGATTAATTTAGTAAATCGGAGCCCTGTGTATAATCTTGTATATGAACGCGTATATAGATTGTCTTTGTATTTATTATGTTTACTGCGTATTTGATTTACTTTCAGTTATAATACACGGCGGATGAAGTCTCCCTGAGATGATTGGCGAGAACTGGAACGGACAGAGAACGGATTTATGGAGGCAA
>NW_012087172.1:0-572 GCF_000956235.1 Wasmannia auropunctata
AATTTTTTTGCATATGATGACCGTGGTTCTCGTTTTTCCNCCCCCCCCCCTTTATCGAAACGTGAGCACACTTGAATTAGTGTACCCGCGCGTTTGCGTGATGTTACATGTGTGCGCGCGCGTGTGTTACACGCCGAAACGTGACGCGCGTCTGCGCACGCGAGTCGACGGATAGATAGAAATATTAAGGGAGAGAGAGAGAGTGAGACAGAGAGAGAGCTCGGAGCGACGTTGCGGAGCGAACAGCTGTGGAGTGCTGATCCTCTTTCCCTCGCACGCTCGCCAACTCGTTCTTCGTACAGCAGCTGATTGTCGCGATCAAACCTCGCTCGCGACGACGACGACGACGACGACGACGACGACGACGACGAGCATCTGCGTGGTGGACGCGGCAGCGATCGTCGATCGCGCGACAACAGCTGTTTCACGGTTGCACTGCCGACCGCGGTCACCGTTAGCGGCGCCTCTCGACGCGCGAAGCGCGGTAGATCCACCGTCGGTCATAGGGCCGACGCGTGGACGTAATAACTTCGTATAGCATACAACTGAGTCGACAAGGCACACAGGGGATA
>NW_012087173.1:0-480 GCF_000956235.1 Wasmannia auropunctata
AGGCGCACGGTGTTCTTTTTCTTCGCGGGCGACGAGAGTTTGATGCGAGTTCGCGTCCCTACAGTGTCAAATTTTTTTTTATCCAAACGTTATATTTTCTAATTAATTATATTTTAATTAATTTATCTTTTTCTTATAAACAAAAATACTAATCATTGCGCAATTTTTGTTATAAATAATAAATAACAAGTGTTTTAAAAAATTTTTATTATTTATTATAAAGTTGTGCGTGTGTGCGTGTGTGCGTGTGTGCGTGTGTGCGTGTGCGCGCGCGCGCGCGCGCGCGTGTGTGTGTGTGTGTGTGTGTGTGTGTGTGTGTGTGTGTCATTGCCATACAATTATTTATTATAAAATGTTGACATTGCCGTACAATTTTGGATAAAAATTAATTCATAAACATTGAGAATGATCGGTAAGAATAATAATAAAATGTTAACACTTATTTATATATTGTCTAGAATGTCGATAGATCGGAAGAGC
>NW_012087174.1:0-496 GCF_000956235.1 Wasmannia auropunctata
TAATGGCGCGAGACGGGAAACGGGACGAGATGAGAAGAAAGGTCGCAGATTGTAACGAATGTCATGAGTAATTGGCGAAATGCGTGGAATATGCGACTTAGGGAAACTAAAATTAACGCGGTGGATAGCAACTTGGCTTGGTAGCTGCATTAGCATATTATCTACATATGTGCAAGTGTGTATAGTTGAGAATATCTTCCCTTACTATTAATCTCCGTTCATTATTATTTAGCGCGGTCCTGTCGCTCTTCATGAATATGAATAAGTAAAAAAGATATTACTTGCTCGCTCGCACACGTTTGCTAATTTAAAAATCGAACTTATCAATTATAAATTTTCTTCTAAAAATGTTCTCAAATTAATCCTTACGAATTATATCATATTAATCCTCAATTATTCCTAACAAAGGATTCTAATTGAGTAGGGTTCTTTCGCTTCGAAAATGCACGTAATAACTTCGTATAGCATACTGAGTCGACAAGGCACACAGGGGATA
>NW_012087175.1:0-423 GCF_000956235.1 Wasmannia auropunctata
TTTTGGTCCGGTCCAGGTCCCTGCTGAGAATAGTGCGAGATTGACGATACGCAAGCTATTAGTGTGTGAAAGTAAGATACAGCGGGGTAATTTGAACAGTGAGGAAAGGAGAATATAAAAAAAAAACGATTTTCTGACTACAGATGGAACCTAAAATTCGAGTGGCATAGACTTCTATAAACCATACGAAGTGTGAAAATGGTAGTCTTTTTTCCTTTTTCCACAGCTGTGTGGAAAGTGTGGAAAATCGGGAAAATCTTTTAAAAATTGCGTTTTTCTCATTGTACCCAAGTAGTAAAGTGACGTCTTAATAACGTTTCTAACGTCAATAAGATGTTATTGAACTGTCCTTTGACGTCATCTTGTTACTTGGGTACCTAACGTAATAACTTCGTATAGCATACTGAGTCGACAAGGCACACA
>NW_012087176.1:0-501 GCF_000956235.1 Wasmannia auropunctata
TGATGATACATAGACACGAAATTCCTCGACGTCGACCACGTAGACATTCACTTCTTCGACGGCAAAGACCTAGATGATACTTAAACACTTAATTCTTCGAGGACAAACACGTAGACACTCATTTCCTCGACAGCGACCACATAGATATTCAATTTTTCGATAGCGAAGACCTAAATGACACATAAGACAATTAGTTCCTCGACAGCGAACTACGTAGATATTCACTTCCTCGTACGGCAAAGATCTAAGACGATACCTAAGAACACTTAGTTCTCGACGATGGACCCGTAGACACTTACTTCCTCAATGACGATCACGTAGACATTCACTTCTTCGATGGCAAAAACTTAGATGACACGTAGACTCGACGGCAAACACGTAGACATTCACTTCCTCGATGGTAAAGATCTAGAAGACGCGTAGACACTTAATTCCTCGACGACGACCATGTAGACATTCACTTCTTCGCCGACGAAGACCTAGACGACATCTAAACACTTA
>NW_012087177.1:0-938 GCF_000956235.1 Wasmannia auropunctata
TTATTTAAAGGAAAAAGGATTCAAGGCTTTAAATAATGAACAGTGTTTATTTAAGAGATCAGATAGTGATATGATACTAGGAATTTATGTCGACGATGGTCTGTTGGTTGGAAGTGATATAATTCAAATGAACAAAATATTAAAGCAACTTAGTAAAGAATTCAAGATAAAAATATCAAGAAATACTAAAATATTTATTCGACATGAATTCTTCAAGACAGAAGATACATTAGTCTTAACTCAAACGGACTACATCAAGAGAATACTGCAGCAGAGTGGCATGGAAACCGCCAAGTCAGTTAAGGTTCCAATATTTCAAGGAGAGCATACTAAAACGCTGCTTAAAACTAAAAATTATCCATATAGAGAAATGGTTGGATGTTTACTTTATACATCGTCGAAAACAAGATCTGACATAGCATTTGGCGTAAATTATGTCAGTAGATTTATAGAGAACCTTATGCAAGAAAACATCAATGATGTGAAGCATATATTGAAATATCTCAATGGTAAAGTTTATCAAGGTATTCATTACAAGAAGGATGGAAACATTAAGTTATTAGAAGCATATTCAGATGCGGACTATGCAGGAAACTTGGAGACAAAAAGAAGTACAACTGGATATATAATATTTTTTGCTGGTGAACCAATAATTTGGTGTTCAAGAAAACAGCCAATAATCGCTCAATCAACCACAGAGGCTGAATATGTAGCAGCATCAGCAGAATGTTGTAAAGAATTGGTATATCTAAAATCACTATTGGAAGAATTGTTAAATGAAAAAATAGAAATTGAACTAAATATGGATAATCAAAGCGCTATAACACTAATAAAAAACGGAATAGTAAATAGAAGAAGTAAACATATTGATGTTAAATTTAGATATATACATGAATTAGTCAAAGATAAAATTATTACTCTGAAATTTTGTCCTACAA
>NW_012087178.1:0-374 GCF_000956235.1 Wasmannia auropunctata
TTATAAAGTTGTGTGTGTGTGTGTGTGTGTGTGTGTGTGTGTGTGTGTGTGTGTGTGTGCGTGCGTGCGTGCGTGCGTGCGTGCGTGCGTGTCGTGCGTGCGTGCGTGCGTGCGTGCGTGCGTGCGTGCGTGCGTGTGTGTGTGTGTGTGTGTACATATGTATATTACTATATGTATATATATATATATATATATATATGTACATATATTACATGTGTGTGTACATATGTATATTTACTGAAACAAATATTAATTTCAATATTTTTTTAAATATATTTAGATGATGGCGAAACTATTATTAGACGAAGCAATATAAATAATACGGAACAATTAGTACAGGAGCCGCTTTACGATAATAATCGGAAGAGCACACG
>NW_012087179.1:0-556 GCF_000956235.1 Wasmannia auropunctata
TATCCCCTGTGTGCCTTGTCGACTCAGTTACCTAGACACTTAGTTCTCGACGATGGACCCGTAGACACTTACTTCCTCAATGGCGATCACGTAGACATTCACTTCTTCGATGGTAAAAACCTAGATGATACGTAGACTCGACGGCAAACACGTAGACATTCACTTCCTCGATGGTAAAGACTAGAAGACGCATAGACACTTAGTTCCTCGACGACGACCATGTAGACATTCACTTCCTCGCCGACGAAGACCTAGACAACACCAAACACTTAGTTCCTTGACGGCAAACATTTTGACACGAACTTCATCGATGGCGACCACGTAGACATTCACTTCTTCGACGGCAAAGACCTAGACGACACCTAAACACTTAATTTCCTGACAGCAAACACGTAGACTTTCACTTCCTCGACAGCGAAGGCTTAGACGACTCGTAGACATTTAGTTCCTCGACGGTAATCACGTAGACATTTATTTCCTCGACGGCGAAGACCTAGACGATATCTAAACACTTAGTTCCTCGATGGCGAAGACCTAGACAACACCAAACACTTAG
>NW_012087180.1:0-458 GCF_000956235.1 Wasmannia auropunctata
TTTAATACTAGTAAGAATAGATTATATGACACATGATTATATATTCTTGTAATAAATAAATATAATTCATGATTTAATTAAAAATCCAATCCAAAGCTCTTTCCACTATTTTTTTAACATATTTCTGTAGCCTTATTTGTATGAAAGATATTATACTTGTTTAGAATGACGGCTACGGATGTAAGTATGCAAATGCATAATGAACATGAGCGAAATGAGAAGAGTGAGAGTACTATTTCGAGATCAAACAGTGATACAGAAAATAGCGAATTGAATGTGATCGATAATTCAAGTATACCAATAGTTTCTGCGACACAAAATGTAAACGAGGCAAGTATCATCCAGTTAGAGTTTTACTTGCAGCTTATTTCAAAACTTTTCAAAAACAATTTAAACTCATCGTGACAACAAATCAAAAATTAATAATGTTAATAATTAAGGACATCAACCAATATAAC
>NW_012087181.1:0-456 GCF_000956235.1 Wasmannia auropunctata
TTAATTTTGTGCGAAAGCCGAAGTGATTGCTAGACCATCAAAATGTTTTATAGCAATGCTTATCAGTTTTGACATTCCAACAAATTATTTTGATGATTCAACAAAAAATTATTTTCAGATCTGTTTTTAGTAAAATTTTTAAATCTTTCAACAAAATCGTTCCTTCCGTGTACATTCGTAGATCCTAAAGTTATCTTGAAAAGAATAAAATTTCGTCGATGTAATCAGTATTATTGAATTAAACACGTGGAATCAAATTTTCGCATAAAATTGTTTATTGATGCAAGTGACGTTTTTCTCTGGTACACATATAAATGAGGATTGTGTAACGTTGCGGAGGAGAAATCAATTGACGCTTAATAGAATTATCTTTCCGTTTGAGGAACGTGCTCTTGAATTTGCGATCGTATAACTTCGTATAATGTATGACTGAGTCGACAAGGCACACAGGGGATA
>NW_012087182.1:0-411 GCF_000956235.1 Wasmannia auropunctata
CAATCTGTAAGTAACACGTCAAATACAGTGTTTGTATTAAACAAGATACTGTGCATCAATTCCTACAACCACCAAAACCGAGTCCTTCCCACGTTACACCCCACCCACGGTGTAACACTATATAAGGTAATGGTCTATCGCCTAGACCAACGCTTCCATATATGGCGGTGTCCTACTTTTAGACTAGATTCACTCTGACGCATCATCTCGATCAAGGTTTCTAATTCTATTTTAGAACGCATACGGTGGCTAAGGCTTTCCTTTCTTATTCTTATTGAAGCAAAAGCAACTGCTTGCGAGAGTAATACTTTCTTGAATTTTTGAGAAATATTATCCATGAGATATTAAGAACAATTTTAAAAGACAATCTCGACTTATTTAGAAAACATCAGTTATTTAATAAATAATATT
>NW_012087183.1:0-374 GCF_000956235.1 Wasmannia auropunctata
TGCTCTTCCGATCTTCTTTAAAGAAGTGGAGAATTTAAATTAACAAATCATAGTTTATTCTTAAGGCTAAAGATACAGAATGCTAGTTTCTTAATCGCAAGGCTAAACTAATAATAGGAAACGGGGGTGTATGTATAAATGTACATAAAGGCATATCGAAATTGAATTATATTGAATTTTTAATATAATGTAAGGTGGTTACAATTGATTGGTATACAGATAAAATAAAATTATAACGGGGAAGTGTAGATGAAAGTTAATTGTGGATCTCATAAAGGGTTGCGGTTGAAGGAGGGAAGAAGTTATAGAAAAATTCAATAGGAACCTTGTATGGGTATTGGGAGTGTGGCAGGTAAACGGGAATGTACGAGTTC
>NW_012087184.1:0-583 GCF_000956235.1 Wasmannia auropunctata
AGGGTGATTCAGAATAAATATATTGTCCTTAAACATACGTATTTCTGACCACATTCTGAGACGATTTTTCCTTTGGCAAAAATTTGTGCGGAGCTTAGTTTTCAAGTTATAAAGAGAAATAGTTAGCGAATTACGGGCCGCGTACGGAAGATAGACAGGCGCAACTTACTGTCCGACGGCAGGCGGTACGCGAGACCCTCGCGACGATCAGCTGACTACACGCGCGCATAAACATGCGTTTACATTTTTTCTCTCTCTTTTTCACACACACGCACGCACGCACGCACGCACGTACGCACGCACGCACGCACGCACAAAACCTTACCTTTTAAAGATTTGTCGACTTCTGTAGCTTCTCGAAAAAGATAGATGAATTCTCATTTCGATGTGATTTCCACGTAATGAGTGTTTATTTTATTAAATTTTTTGATAGTTTTAATGTAAACGTCACAAGTTATTCACTGACTGACACAGATTAAATAATTAATTAGTTAATTCTTTTTTTTACAAACCGTGTCACTTCAACATTTTACACTCGATTCACATACAAACTATTCATTTGAAACTGTCTCTTATACACATC
>NW_012087185.1:0-426 GCF_000956235.1 Wasmannia auropunctata
ACGTGTGCTCTTCCGATCTTTTTACGATTATTATAGATTAATAATTATAGATAAAATTATTTTCAAAATAAGTAGACAAATTTTTATTTTCAGTTATTTAGCAACTGGAGATGGACTTCATAGTATTTCACTTAACTATCGAATTGGAAGAAGTACTGCAACATGTATTATAAGAGAAACTTGTGAAGCTATATGGAATTGTCTTTCACCAGAAGAATTATTTACACCATCTGAAAATGGATGGCGAGAAGTAGCCCATGAATTTGAAAAAAGATAGAATTTTCCAAACTGTATTGGTGCTATGGATGGGAAGCATATTGCTATAATTGTAAGATAATATTGAAACAAGTATCTATAATTTTAATAACAAATTTAATTAATATTAAAATTATTTTTACAGTGTCCTAAAAAAGCAGGAAGCACATA
>NW_012087186.1:0-369 GCF_000956235.1 Wasmannia auropunctata
TAACACTTTTCTTGTATATATTTATATTTTTATACACACTTTCGTCCATTTGGCTTACGTACAATGTTTATGGAACTGAAATATTTCAAAGATAGTTTTAGCAGTGAAACAAGGTTCAATTAAAAATTGTTACAATTATATGACAACATACCTGAGAGTAGTCAATGACCTTCGTGTTTGTTTCTTTACTATTTGTTCTGTGTCTATTTTTGTAATAGTAACTTTGTATTGTTGGTACTCTTTTTTAATGTCTGAAAAAACAAATTTATTATTTCTGTATGATACATTATATAATATGTAAAGTTTTAATTATATTATTTATATTATAATTAATAAGATATTAAGATCGGAAGAGCACACGTCTGAACT
>NW_012087187.1:0-330 GCF_000956235.1 Wasmannia auropunctata
ACAGAGGAGAGCGGAAAACCGGACGTAACAGTATCATTAATTAAAAAATAGGGACAGGGAGAGAGAGAGAGAGATATTGTACTCACCGATTGATATCACCGATCACATACATATTTCTTTGCTTTACGTTTACTCAATTGCGTGCTTATTAAGCGTGACAAATTCTTTATCCACGTGAAATGCATGACCTTTTTGCCACATCGAATTCCATATATGAGCAACAGATTAACGTGAATCTCCTTCTTATATGCTGTAAGACGAAGGGGCAAAATATAATTTGCCCCTATATAATTCTCTTCTTTAATGGTAAACACATTAATAAACAAGTTA
>NW_012087188.1:0-387 GCF_000956235.1 Wasmannia auropunctata
CGTCACCCACGCTCAATTCTGTATTAGCGATAGAACCGCAGGCGGGTTCGTCTGCGCTCGGTGCTACATCGATGGAATCGTCGGGAGAACAACCGACGGTAGTACCGCAAGAGGAAGAGGTCTTTACATGGGTAGCCGAGCCATCGATTGATAAGTCCCTCAAAAAAAATCTTCGATCGCGACGGAGTCGCGATGCACGATGCGATATACAGTCAGCTGGGGCCACTCGGGCGAATGTACACGGATCTGCTCTTCGATGTAGACAAAAAGAAGGAGATTGACACCTCTTACGGTGTCTACGTGAACGAAGATGGAGATTTGATGCTCGGCAATAAACGATTCGATATTAAGAAAGACGATACTATACCTGTCTCTTATACACATCTC
>NW_012087189.1:0-494 GCF_000956235.1 Wasmannia auropunctata
TGTGCTCTTCCGATCTCAATCTTTTTGTAAATTTTAATAAATATTCCCCATAAAATAGGAAACACGTATTTTTTCAAAATAAAATAGCATTATTAAAAAAATTTATAATGTAAAGAATTTGGTTTAAAAAAATTAACAATATTTTGTATTTCAAATTATTTTTGTTAAAAAAATTTAGGCTATAACCATTAGTTTTAAAATGGATTTTTCAAAACGACTCTACGACAAATGTAACTACAGATGTTCATTTTTAAAGTTTACAACTTTATTTTTTAAGGAAATTTAATTGTTTATAACATTTGTAAATAATTGTTTCGAATGATTACAAAAATACGTGTCCTTATTCTGTGTATTCCAAGTGAAAAAAAGTTTCGGCAATTTAAAAATATTTAAATTTAAAACTTTTTTGCGTGCCCGACTTAAGTTGGAATGATCCATATACATATAAATACATATAAATATTAATATTATTATTATTATATTAATCTCAGAAA
>NW_012087190.1:0-531 GCF_000956235.1 Wasmannia auropunctata
AGACGTGTGCTCTTCCGATCTATGTTTAAATAATCATAACTCTGCGAAAAAAAATCGTAGAGAGCTCAGCGACACCGCGTTTTTCTCGTCTCGGAAAGCCCTTTCGAACAAGCCCTCACTCGACCCCACATTCCATTTAAGATTTTTTGACCCCCTCCTACCCCCGCCCCCCGGAGGTGTGGAGAAGGGTGTTTTTGTGGTTAAATAATAGACTTTGTGATCCCATTGTATCCCTATAAATTTCAATCCTATATTCCAAACCATTCAAAAGTTATTTAGGTGGCCCGGAACTTTTGGCGGGCACTGTATAACGCGAGGTCCCGCCCGGCAACAATGAGATGTTCTTCGTAACCGAAAGAGTCAGCATCCATGCTGCTACTGAAGGCTATCCCGGCGCGACGTTAGTCAAGTTCCGCGTCGTAATTAGTGAATTACGTGGCCGTTGAACAACGCTTTCGATAATTAATAGATCGGGCGACGCCGCGATAATTCTATTAAAACCGGATTCGACATTTTTCGCGAAATACGCGA
>NW_012087191.1:0-471 GCF_000956235.1 Wasmannia auropunctata
AAAATAAACTGTTGTACTACTTTTAAAAAATATAACCCTAGGTGAGATAGTATTTTTAAATTTAAAAAAAGTTAAACCCAAGTAATACGTATCTTTTAATTCATTCAAAACTTTTCCTATTGTAATTCAAGTAGTTATTTTATTTTCTTTTAAATATTTTATTTTATTACAAAATTGCGTTACACAATCTAAGTGTCATTACTAAGAAGTAAAAAGGTAACAGTACAAAATTAAAAAAATCTATTTTTATAAGTTTTTTTCATGTTAAAACACTTGGCGCTGCTGGACCGAATAAGAAAAACATTTAAAAATGTATACATTAAATGAAAATAAATGTTACTATTTATCATTATATGATCATTAATCATTTACACACATACACACATATTACGCTGATTGTTTTTATATTTTCGTGGATCTTTCCGTAATATTTTGGGTTTTAATAGATCGGAAGAGCACACGTCTGAACTC
>NW_012087192.1:0-488 GCF_000956235.1 Wasmannia auropunctata
GTTCAGACGTGTGCTCTTCCGATCATCTTGCGTTATAATTATTATTAAGTATTTTGTTGTATTATATTATAATTATAATACAACAAAATATAATTACATAACATAATTATAATGCAACAAAATACTTGATAATAATTATAACACAAGATTAAGTATTTACTATACAGCAGTATAGTATATACGCAATAAAAAAAACGCAAGCGAGAAGTCGAAATCGTCGGAATAAATGATAAAATTAGTTTGGAGAGTTAAATATTGTGAAGTCGATTTTATAAAGTATTGACTTTCCAGTCAATACAAAACAGCGGCTGCGAACAACATACTAGCATGGTAGGGATATTTTGTAAGTTTGGCTGTTTTTGTAAGAGTCATATGCTGAGAGTCGACAGATTTTCCCCACATCAAGAACTAAAAAAATTTATTTCTCGAAAACGAAGCAAAACACGTTCTTAAGTTTTTTTTCTAAGATATAGGAAAACTGAAAATAT
>NW_012087193.1:0-473 GCF_000956235.1 Wasmannia auropunctata
AACAGCAATTAGTTGATTATATATTCTACATGCTTCGGATATTTATTTTGGTCTCTCTCCTTAGGAAATCAGAACTTTTATAGCTTATAATGTAGCCCGTTGCAACTCAATTTAGATACCTCCGTCTTGGATTAAAAATAATGGCAGAAGAAGATTAATTTACAGCATTTATAAAACGTTACAATAAACTTTCAATTCGAAAACCAGAAGTAACAAGTAAGGCAAGAGCGACGAGTTTCAATAAAACTAATGTTGAGCTCTTTTATAAAAATTTGGAAAAGGTTTGATCTTGTTACCGTTTTTTAAATACAATAATTTTTCCTATTTCTTAAAATAAAATAAATTACAATAAAAATTACATTATTTTTTGTACATTTATCCATATAAAAATATAAGATAAGCAATCCTGGAAACCCGGCTATGAGGTTGATTGTCACATTTTCACTTAAAATTGAATAACTTATTTATACGGT
>NW_012087194.1:0-1560 GCF_000956235.1 Wasmannia auropunctata
GCCTAAGTGACTGGAGTTCAGACGTGTGCTCTTCCGATCTTATTTCACTAAAATAGAGATCGGTATTTAAAGTACCAAAAGATATAGCATTTAGGTTTTATTTTGAAGAAATAATAGATGTACCGCTTAGGTTTTATTGTTTAATTTTGTACACCTGTTTTTTGTTAAAAAGGAGATCATAAACATCAAATTTTGTTCGATAATAGATGTACCGCTTAGGTTTCATTGTTCAATTTTGTACAATAATAGATGTACCGCTTAGGTTTTATTGTTTAATTTTGTACAACTGTTTTTTGTTCGAAAAGGAGATCATAAACATCAAATTTTGTTCGAGGAGCACGCTAACACTTGGCACCCTTTTTTACTTTTTTAAAAAAAGTCAATTTTGTAACGTTTCTAATACACAGCAATTGAGAAAATTAATTTTCAAGACAGTGAGTATGAAAGTAAAAAAGGGAAAATGTATGTACAGCTTTTTTTGATGAGAAATTAATGGATAAAGTGTACGAATCCGCGTGATTTATTATAATTATTTTTTTATGTCAAATTAAACGAAGTATATTAAGCGAGGTATACGTATATGTAAATATATATATATATATATATAAGGATGTGAAGGTGAAGAATTGAAGACATTTTATGCATCATTAACATTTTACATTTTTACATTGTTTTATTTTATTTTATAGAAACAAAATACATTTACGTAGACGTAATAAAATTATGAAAAAATTCTTTGTAGTTATAAAAGTATAAAAATATTATTTATTGTAGAAAATAACATTTATTCCCTCCCCTTTTCCTCTTATAACAGTTCCCCTACCTCTACCCCCACCTCTACCCGCACCACTGCCTCTTCCCCTAATTCTTCCTGCTCTTCCTCTTCCTCTTCCTCTTCCTCTTCCTCTCCCTCTTCCTCTTCCACGAGCAGCCTCCAGAGCCGCAAAAATAATATTTTGCAAATGTGCAGTCTGAAACAAATAATTTAAAAAAACATATTAGTGCATTTTACAAAAAGAAATAATAACTTATTAACTATAAAAATAAATCAAATAAAAATACAATTACATGGAAATTAATTAACTTAAAATAACTCATAATTAAGACAGTCACTTTATTATTGTCAATATTCAAAACGAATTTTATAGATTGTTTTGTTATTACGTTCGAATTACGTATCTATGTTTATTTAGCATAATTTTCTTATTACTTTAAAAGTTATTTCATTTATTGCATTGTAAATAATTGTCAAATATTGTTAAACGATATTTAATAAAATATAGTTGATACTTACATTTATTGTTATGTCTTGCCCTGTCATCGGCATCGCGGACAATTCCGCTGCCGCCGCCGCCGCCGTCGTCGGTATCAGGAGACACGGTAGTGGCTTGGTGTCAAGTGTTCAAACAAGCCATGCCGGGTCTCTTAACGCGAGCCGTCGCGTTGCGAGCACCCGAGATTTTGAGATCTCAATAACGGTCGAACCGATTAAGTTCTAACTAGACTTAATCGATAGCTTGGGTTCGATTTATATAATGAAAGTGTGTTTATTTTTTTTCT
>NW_012087194.1:13334-13932 GCF_000956235.1 Wasmannia auropunctata
TGCGTTACCTTACTCAATCAAAGTATTATCACAAAGAATTAAAGAGGTAACAGTACAAAATTAAAAAATTTAATTTTAATAAAATAATTTTTTATGTGTTAAAACACTTGGCGCTGCTAGAAAATATAACGTAGTAAAAAAAAATATATATATATAATAGAAACTGAATAACGAAAATAAGAACAATGTCATACAGGAGTAATCAGGAGACGGTAGTGTCTTGGTGTAAAAAAGTAACGAGCATATATATGTGTGAAAGCAAGTTATTGGTCATGCGGATTAGAATTAAGAATAAGATATATAAGTTTCGATTTCTTGCGTGCGTTAGAAGTTGTAAAAGTGGTTATATTTAAGTATAGGACAATAATGTTTTATTTGTTGTTTTATTAAAGATTTGCGTACGTTGCTAAAGTAATTTGCGGAATAGGTTTAAGATTTTTTGTATTAAATTTAATGTATAAGTTTAACTATATATTAAATAGCTGTACTATTAACTTTGCTAAGATTATTATTTAGTATATAAGTTTAATTGTATATTATCGTTAAACCAAAAGCAATTTGCGGAATAGGTTTAAGATTTATTGTATTAAATTTAATA
>NW_012087195.1:0-792 GCF_000956235.1 Wasmannia auropunctata
CCGCAGCAAAGTAATCGATCTCGAGACGCAAGAGACACTGGAGGCTGGCCAGGTGGGCGAGATCTGCTTTTTCGGGGAGCAAGTGATGTTGGGTTACTGGGACAATCCCGAGGTGACCAGACAGACTATTGATCAGGACGGATGGCTCCACACCGGCGACATCGGCTACTTCGACAACAAGGAGAGGCTGCACGTGGTCGATCGCTCCAAAGACCTGATCAAGTACAAAGGCTATCAAGTCTCTCCGTCGGAGATAGAAACCGTCTTACTGTTGCATTCGGAAGTAAAGGACGCCGCGGTCGCTGCTAAACCCGATGAACGCAGCGGCGAGATCCCCGTGGCTTTTGTAGTGAAGCAACCTGACGCCACGATTACCGCCCAAGACTTGCAGGAGTTCGTCAAACGTGAGTTGTCACTTGGCCTGTTCTTTTTTGTCATTTCTCGTAGGTTCATTAAAACGTTCTTTAATTAGAACGATTCATTATTTCTATAACTATTAAAAAATCTCAGCTAAAAGTGCGTACCAATTTGTTTTCTTCGTATGTCATACTTTGTTTGATTCTGTTTATTACAATAAAAAATTTTAATTTTAAATTTTTGCTACATTTTAAACCAATAAGTTTAAAAGAGCATTTCAAAGCAAGGTTTAAAAGTAAAATTGCAAGGTTTAAAAAAATACTAGAGACGTAAATCTATACATATAAATTTATGATCAAAAATTAAACATTTAATGCATTGCTTATAACAATATAGAAAAAGTTATTTAGTACGAATGCAGATCGGAAGAGCACA
>NW_012087196.1:0-425 GCF_000956235.1 Wasmannia auropunctata
GGTTGGTTTTTGTCAACTTTAACTGTCGACTGTAAATCGACTTAGAGTCAACCATTTTTAGAAAATCAAAGTCGTCTTTTACTGAATAATTACAAGACTGTCGCTAGATAGCGTTTGATGGTATCTGTTTCTCGCATTTAAAATTTGTCGAACTCCTCTATATAACCAATGTCAAATCGAAGTTCGGATATGTCATAATTAATTATTCATGTATGCACTTAGTGCGAGATGAATAATGTTTTTGTAACATATAAGCTAATAATGAGTATAAGTACTTAATGGTCGCTAATAGAAAGGCGAAGATATTTTTGAATTTTGATATTTTTAAATTAGAATATTCTCGGAATTGCTTTAATGTAAAATATATTAATTTTTTACCCGTTATAAAGCTTGCGTGATTTTTGCCATAATCTAACTAATGTTGG
>NW_012087197.1:0-574 GCF_000956235.1 Wasmannia auropunctata
TTTGATCCCATTGGTCAAAATAGTTACTTTAAGCCTGTTTTATGAAACTTAAAAATATTTGGAAAGACAATGGCATTAAACTTTTGTTGCATACTTTTGGATGGTTAAGCGGTTTATTAAAAAATCATTTTTGTTTCTATGTCTAATCGAATACTTGGCAATTTGTATGATCTCATATTTGTTTTTGGACAATTTTTATTTGTTAAAATAATATTTTGATTTAGGAAAGATGTAAGGTACGATACTGTTTTATATACTTGACGTAATCTTTTTCTTTTTTTTTAAAGAGTTTTGGTAGGATCTCATTACTTTTTGGTAAATTATTTAAATTTGTAAAATGAAATATAGAAAATATTTTTGGTTTTATGGCTTATAAAAAAAACACCGCAACGTTTGAGAATCTTGGTACTGAAAGCGATTAATGACGTCACATGCTCTTTTGTAGATTCTGATTGGACGAGGAGAACATGTGACATTATTAATAGCTCCCGAAGCGATCAAACCCATATATCGTCTGAAAACGCTATTGAAAAGTTTTTATTAGAGGTCTCGCTATTTTTAATAAACTTTTAAA
>NW_012087198.1:0-330 GCF_000956235.1 Wasmannia auropunctata
TAAACTTTTTTTCGAATGTAAGCTTGAAATCTTTACTTTAAGATACTGTGAGTCGATTTTAAATTTAATGTACCCCTGTTGCTGTAAACTCTTAAATTTGAGAGCATGTTTGCCACACTGAAAATTGCAAAGTTTGAACGAGTGCACGGACTTGCTAAAATTTTTCCCGGGGATGCAGTTTCCTAGCGTCATAAAGTTGGAATCTTTCTCTTTAATTTGAAAAAAAAAACAAGTCACTACGATTTTTTTTCACAAAGTTATAGCATTTTGAAGTAACCCTTGTATTTTTCTCATGTATGTTCGAGATCGGAAGAGCACACGTCTGAACTC
>NW_012087199.1:0-807 GCF_000956235.1 Wasmannia auropunctata
GGTATCGCCGAGGTCGCAATTCGCGCGTCCGGGAACGCTCCCGGAGATGACGGGTGTACGAGCTTCGTTCTTTCTCAACTCTGAATCCGCGAAAATATCTTGTCGCTGAACGCGGGTACGCCTCGCACGGCGTACGATGGATCACACGCCACGTGGCATCGCGATAATCCGAAGCACTGCCGCCATTCGGCACGCTAACACGCAAAAATTCTGACGCTCAATAACGCAAAAGAAACACGAAATAACATATAATTAACGCACAAGTGACCCGGCTGTGGCAAGACGAGCGCAAAATACTCTACTCGATTCGCGTAACTCTATGCCGGGCGGATGGCACACATTGACTCTACACACGAACACACGATCACGCGGACAACGAAACTGGAATAGCGCGATCCGCCCGACAATGAAACCGGCGGCTGACAATTATAATCGCTAACGTTCATCTCACCAAGGGCGGCAGCTACGGAGGATGTTCTCCCTCAGAATCTTTCGCACTCGGCAACTACGGGATCCTGCGTCCTCTCCCTCACGCGACCACAGCACAAGTGTCGCTCGCCGGTCCTTCCGGCAGCACGCAGGCAGCAGGGGGTCACGCGATCGGCTGATAGTGCGCCGATTGGCCCTTGCCCTGCGAGCGCGACGTCCGCGAATCGCGGTGTCGCACGTGATCAGCTGGCTCGCAGTTGGTAGCGCGGACTTTAAATTAGGCTCGTGTCCTTCACCGAGCCCTGGCGTCGACCCTGCTTGTTCGTCTCGTTTCCGTAGAATTCGCCGTCGGCAACCCGATCCTGGCCAGATCGTGAA
>NW_012087200.1:0-377 GCF_000956235.1 Wasmannia auropunctata
AAATAATTTTATCACACATGGTTGAATTCGTACTAAATTAATTTTTAATTAGGTAAAATTAAAATTAAAATTTTTTTTAAATGTTTGGCGGAGAAGGGGGGTATACAAAAAAAATATTTTACATTATAATTATAAAGTACTCTAAAGCCATTTCAACTTTTATTTAAAATATTTTTTTCTATCTCGTAGTTTCGACGATATTTGCTTCAAAATTAAATAATTGATTTCTTTGTAAGGGATGTTTCATCCGCCTTAAGGCGATGCCGGAAGGTCCGAAAAATTTGCACGAGGTCGATAAAACAGTCTGTTCAATTTCAATGGTACCTTTAAATGAACTTCTTATAATATCTTCTGTCTTAGTCAAACACGTACATTGT
>NW_012087201.1:0-330 GCF_000956235.1 Wasmannia auropunctata
CACACACACACACACACACACACACACACACACACACACACACACACACACACGCGCGTCGTCTAACCGAATCGGACTCCTCAAGTCCACGAGACAAGCGCCTCGGGATTCTCGGTAGATAAAAACGAGAAAAGGAGAATCCGACTAGAAATAAATTTGAAAAGGACCTCTGGACGCCCAAGTCCATCTCAAAAAATAGCGCGCGATATTAGTAAATAAGAACTCTTGTGTAAATTGTAATACATAATATTGTACAGCATATAAGAAAATTCGACCCCCTCATTTTCTTTTTTCAAAGGGGAGGGATGTTGTAAGTCTCGCTTTGACGTA
>NW_012087202.1:0-942 GCF_000956235.1 Wasmannia auropunctata
CCAGCCCGCTCAGAGATGTGTATAAGAGACAGAATATAGGTAAAGCCGTATAATAAAATCCATATCGTCGACGTTGTTGAAAAAATTCTGTTATCCAAGTACATTTCTTTTTATAATGTCGTTTTTTCTCTAACATTTCTGTTGCCCAAACTGTAATTGCACCAACAGCTGCCGTAATCGCAATTTTTGTTCTTTTATGTTTTTGAACGATGTTGTGCTGACATTCTCTATATATGCCATTGATACAATTTTTAATTGTACGACATTATCAAACTTTTATTTCTATTTCGTATCATATTATAAGTGCCAACCTGCGAACGGATTTTGCGGTTATGTCGCTATATATTTATATTGAGGTTAAATGTTTTAATATATTGCTGCAAATTCCTTTTCATGCGCAGCAAATGCGGTGGAAGCGGTTTTGAAAAATTTGAATCACGTGACATTTTGCTTTGCTGCAGAATCGTTTCCACTGCATTTGTTGCGTATGAAAAGGAAATTTGCAGCAATTCATATTAAAAATTAACCTTAATTTATAATATAATATAAATAGCGATATATCTGTTGAGTACATCTATTGCATTCTAACGAATCTTATTATATTGACAATTAAATAAACACTGCTCTGGCTCATAGCGCAATATTTTATTTATTAATAATCAATAATTTTTTAAATTACAATATAAGACCACTTTAATAACCAAGTTTAAAAAGTTATAATTGCGGTTTATCATTTACGTTTTCGATGTCGATAGATTAATTGAAGATGATCTCAATCGCGCGTATACATATTATTAGACATATTAGGACTTATTAAAAATAAATTAATCATAAACAAATTTCCGTACTTCTTCCGCAATTTTTCATTATACTTATTTTCTGTCGTATCACATCACGAGTTATATTTTCTGTTATTATACATATCACAAGTTTATAACACAC
>NW_012087203.1:0-446 GCF_000956235.1 Wasmannia auropunctata
AGTCTTAAAATTCAATTAACTCGAAGTAATAGCTCAGGCAACACGATAGTAATAATTCGTATTCAAAATTATTAAATGTAATTCTCGAAATCATAAAATTTAATTAATTCAAGATAGTAGCTCAGTAGTATTCGAAGTAATATCTCAGTTTCAGTCATATAAATCATCAAAGTATCTCAATATCGTACGTAGTCTCGACACGCACGCCAAAATAATTTCGTAATGTTTATTCAAAATTATTTATGTATTACGGGTCATTCTCGCTAACAAATAATTAATTCACTTTGGAAGTGTGGCATGAAATCAAAATATGATAAATCGTCATTAAACTGTCAGTCGAAAGCCAATAGATCGTTCACTTATATATGTCAAATATGACACTTCATTTATTATAATATATCAAAGTTAACTTGTAACTATTCAATCATAAGTTCATCAAAATATTA
>NW_012087204.1:0-1271 GCF_000956235.1 Wasmannia auropunctata
AGCAAAAATTCTCTTAAATATTTCGCTTTTTAATAACACTCTAACAAAATACACCCGTGCAATTTCTAAATTAGATACTAATTGTAATGTTGCTCATTTAACAACTTATTTATTCACGGATGTACCAAGTTATCGAAAAACTATCGAATGTCTTTGTACGTCTTCACGAACAAAACAAATTGTCGAACTAAATTTAAATGTGGACATACTTCTCTGCAAAGGACTGCAACATATGCAAGCAGCAATAGACGACGCTTTGGCGGTCACGACTAGATGTAAAAAATGCTTAGCAAACGTCAACGAAAACGTCGAATATGGTCCACATTTATTTATTGATACTACAATATTTACGGATAAAAGATATACGAAACGGGATGAAACGATTGAACACTCTTTGGATACAATTGCGCTTAAAGTCAAAGTAAAATCTAAATTTTATATCTTAGTAGGAGTAGTGCATTATATAAATTTTTCGGGTGATAATGTCGACAATGGTCATTATGTCACGTAAGCGCGTTGTGGATCATATTGGTATGTATATGACGATCTAAAAAAAAAGAAATATCCAGTAAAAGCGAAAACTGTAATTAATCCACATTTAATTTTTTATGTTCAAGCTGATATATAATTGCCTAGTTATTTTGACTTTTGTTTGAGACTCATGTATTTTTTTTTGTTAAATTTTATAATTATATAATTTATGTGGGCAAATTTTAAAATTAAAATATATCGCATTTAATATTGCAATACTTATATTCGCAATAACAATGTTATATTACTTCATAACCATTTCTCACCCCACCTCTCCATATGCGTGTGTGAAGTTGGCATCTCATCTTTCTGCACCGCAGAACTAACGAGAACTATTGCTAAAATGACGATAAATAATCAGTACGGCACTTTTACTGCGAGCGTCGTGCTGACTTCAAAGATAAAAAATTATTAAAAAATATGTAGCTCCCGGAACTCTGTCTAAAAGTGATGTTAGGGAATAGAAATTTGCTAGAACTAACGAGAACTGTCGCTAAAATGACGATAAATAATCAGCACGGCACTTTTACTGCGAGCGTCGTGCTGACTTCAAAGATAAAAAATTATTAAAAAATATGTAGCTCCCGGAACTTTGTCTAAAAGTGATGTTAGGGAATAGAACTTTGCTAGAACTAACGAGAACTGTCGCTAAAATGACGATAAATAATCAGCACGGCACTTTTACTGCGAGTGTCGTGCTGACTTTAAAGATAAAAAATTATTAAAAAATATGTAGCTCC
>NW_012087205.1:0-1248 GCF_000956235.1 Wasmannia auropunctata
TTCCGATCTTTTACCTGTGCTCTTCCGAACGAACAAAATGTTATAATTGAAAATGAAGCCATTGAAGAAGCAATGACTTCTGCTTTAAATCAAGTTACAATGTTAATTGATTATTTCTCATTAAATTCTCGTGATGAAGAAGCAAGACAATATTTGTATGTAGAAATTCCACGCTATTATACGTTTAAAAATGAAAAAATTAATGGAAGAAACGTATCGCATTGGGTTAAACGCAAAAGTCATTATAATTGTATAGGAAGAATGTATTCTATTTGCCCAACACAAACAGAATTATTTCATTTACGATTATTATTACTCACTGTAAAAGGAGCTACGAGTTTTAATGATTTAAGAATAGTAAATGAGGAAATATGTCAATCATTTTCAGCAGCATGTTTGGCTTTAGGTTTAATTGAAGATGATGACGAATGGATACGAGCTATGAATGAAGCTATTGAATGGATGATGCCAAGACAACTTCGTAAACTATTGTTAGAATATTATTACATTGTCAACCATTGCATCCTGATGAACTTTGGGAAAGTTTTAAAGTAGCAATGTCAGAAGATTACGTATGACACTTTGGTGTGATGCAAGGACAACGAAAAGCTTACGCACAAATCGGCGCTATGCTTTCTGCTGAAGGTAAAAGTTTCGCCGATTTTCCACAAATGGAACAATTAACAGAAAATTTTGAGGTGGAAGATTATTTAATGACTCTTGAAGAATCTATAGAAGTACCAGACAATATGAAGAATTAAATGATAAGCAGAAAGAAATAGTCGATCTTGTATTAAACAGATTAGAAAATAATAATAACAATAGTAATTGTTTTTATATTGATGGTCCAGGTGGTTCAGGTAAAATATTTACATATACAACTATCAATCACTTAACTAAAATTTGTTTTGTAATAAACATGTATGTACGATGGCTTTTACGGGTATTGCAGCAACGATATTGCCAGCAGGCAAAACGGTTCATAAAACATTTGGATTGCCAGTTTCATTATTTACTGATTCATCATCTAACATTAAAATTCAATCAAAGGAAGCTCAATATTTGAAAGAAACAGATATTTTCATTTAGGACGAAGCGCCAATGGCATCACGATATGCTTTAGAAATTATGGATTGTACATTGCGTGACATCATGAATAACAATTTACCTTTCGGTGGAAAAATTGTAGTGTTAGGTGGTGATTTTAGACAACTTCTCCCTATTAAAACACATAGTACTCGAAGTGAA
>NW_012087206.1:0-472 GCF_000956235.1 Wasmannia auropunctata
GATGTGTATAAGAGACAGAGTAAAACTTATCTGAAATAATCTTGAAGTCCAAGAGAAAAAGAAAAATTGTTATCAACGTCGGAATAGGAAATATTGCAGTAATAATTAATTTTACAATATATACATTACTATTACACTATTAACCTATTGCATAACCTATAACAATATTACTAAAACAAATCTCAATATACATAATAACTGTCAAAATATATAATGACAGCCGCTCAACGAAGTAAGCATAGTGAGATAACCAATCAGCATCACGGAAAAACGGTAACAAATAATTTCGAGAAATGCGAGTTATCGACTTAACATACCTTTTTTTAGATAGGAATATACATTACTATTACACTATTAACCTATTGCTATTACAATATTACTAAAACAAATCTCAATATACATAATAACTGTCAAAATATATAATGACAGCCGCTCAACGAAATAAGCATAGTGAGATAACCAATCAGCATCA
>NW_012087207.1:0-393 GCF_000956235.1 Wasmannia auropunctata
ACAGTTTTCTTATCTTTCTCACGGCTCTCTCGTATTCCTCATATCTTTCCCGTCTGTTTCTCTGCTTTCTCATCTCTTTCTTAGAACCCTCATCTCCCTCCCGACTTTCTCATCTTTTTTATGGCTTTCACCTCTCGTTAAAGACTCTCGTCTTTCTAACAATTTTCTTGTTTCTTTCTCGGTACTCTCGCTTCTATCACGGCTCTCTTGTCTCGTTCACGAGTTTCTCGACTCTCTCACGGCTTTCTTATCTCTGTCACAATTTTCTTGCTCTCTCACGGTTTTGTCGTCCCTCTCACAGCTCTCTTGTCTCTCTCATGTTCTTAGTAATAATATACGATTCATTTAATCATTAAAATAAAAGATCGGAAGAGCACACGTCTGAACTCCAGT
>NW_012087208.1:0-441 GCF_000956235.1 Wasmannia auropunctata
AATTTTTTAAATTGAACAATATATTCAAGCTCCGAGAATTAAAATTTAAAATAAATAATTGTAATGGGCCAGGAGTCAAGCAAGGACTTTGTGCTAATCCGCGTTATATTCATATAAAAAATTACATTAATGCTACCAGTTGATCGTTTCGGCTTTACATCAAGCCCTCTTCAGTGGTCTTGTATAAAATATTACATACGTGTCGCTTCATCTTTGTGTGTTACATACACAATTGTCCGATTTACTCGTATTACATATATTTTTAAACATTTTATTAAGGATAGACATTAATATTAACATATATGTATATGCAATTAGTCCTGTATTATGTTGGATGATTTATAATTGCGTAATGCAACTGAAGAATTAAGAAAATTTAATATTGAACAACTTTAAATAAATATTTTAAATAAATATTCAAATATTGAGCCAGATCGGAAG
>NW_012087209.1:0-1325 GCF_000956235.1 Wasmannia auropunctata
ACGTGCGGAAATATTTTAAAGAGGACGCGAAGGAAACCGTACTCGAAATGGTGAAAAATATTAAACAGGAGTTTACAAAGATCCTGAAGAAAGTGAGAGAACATATGAAAATTTTAATTTAAGATTATAAAAAAATCAAAGTCTTATCAAATCTCCGACATCCATCTAATCTATAAGAATTGGAATCTTAAAAAAAGAATATTTTTCATTTTCATTCTTTTAGTATTTTTCTCTATATTTGAAAATTAAAATAAATTAAAATTAAAGAAACAAAATTAAAAAATTAATATCATGTTACATGTGTTTTGATCAATAAATTATAATTTTAGAATCATTTTAATTATCTATATTTGTTATTAAGAGATATTATGTTAAAAATATTAAATCTAAAAATATTTATCATATATATTTTAAAACGTTAATAAATTTTATACAAAATTTCACGCGTTTTTAGGTGGATTGGATGGATGAAAAAACTAGAAGAAGCGCTTTAGAAAAAGTAGCCGCCATGACTTTACATGTTGCCTATCCAAATGAATTGTTAGACGATAGAAAACTTGAGAATTATTACGAAGGACTTGAATTTAGTGTTGATAATTATTTAGAAAACATTTATAACTTGTCTACCTTTAAAACAAATTTCTCATTTAGTAGACTGAGACAGCCAGTGAATAAGACAGAATGGATAAATTATGGCTCGTCGGCTGTCAACAATGCGTTTTCCTTTCTGACCAAGAACAGTATTGGTAATTAGATACAATTCCGTGAAAGCACATATGAATATTCCAAATAACAAAGAAAATTAAAAAAAAATGTATTTGTCTATTTAGTCGTATGTCAATTTTGAATTCATTTTCACATGCAACAAAAATTCTTTTTTCATCTGGAAATTAACTCAAAATTAATGACATACAACTAAAAATTCTATTTTAACTTTCTGTGCTATAAAATCTAGGATATAAATTTATTAGATTATTTTTTTAGATTAGATTATTTTTGCGAATTGAATAATAAGCAATACTTCAATAATAAAATCCATAAAATTATATCATTTATAATATTTGTCACTATGTACCGAATCATTCTTTTATTTATCTTGTAGAATTGCCCGCGGGTATTTTGCAAGGCGTGTATTTTAACAATGATTGGCCACGTTACATGAACTATGGCGGCATTGGTCTTGTTATTGGCCATGAGATTACCCACGGCTTTGATGATCAAGGCAGAGAATTTAATAAGGAAGGTAATCTCATGGATTGGTGGGAGCCAGAGACGAAGAAGCGTTTCTCAAGAAAGCCGAATGTATAATTCATCAATATGGAAAT
>NW_012087210.1:0-523 GCF_000956235.1 Wasmannia auropunctata
AAGAAAAGACGAATGCCGTAGTACATTTTCCGATGCCGACGAGTGTACGCTCTGTACAAAGCTTCTTAGGACTAACAGGGTGGTTCCGAAAATTTATACTCGGTTATGCACACATAGCGCGACCATTAACAGATTTAACAAAAAACGGAGTAGAGTTTAGCTTCGGAAAAGAGCAAGAGCATGCGTTTAATCAATTAAAGACGGCGCTCAGTAGTAAACCTGTTTTGCGATTGTATTCTCCGACGGCAGAGACAGAGCTGCATACCAACGCATCAGCTCTCGGATTTGCGCTCTCGGCGCAATATTACTACAACGCGATAGTGAAGATCGTATGTTTCATCCGATATATTATGCGAGTGGCAAGACCACATCGACCGAAGCAAAATACGATAGTTATAAATTAGAAGTATTAGCCATCGTTAAAGCGTTAAAGAAGTTTAGGACATATCTAATCGGAATTGCTTTTACCATTGTAACCGATTGTAAGGCGTTCATGCAGACTATGAAGAAAAAAGACGTTTGC
>NW_012087211.1:0-321 GCF_000956235.1 Wasmannia auropunctata
GAGTCCCAATTTCGATGTACTGTAGTGCGAGAAATTAGGAATAGTAATATAATCTATTTTTAGAATTCTTATTATGTTAAATTCCAATTGCAAATGTGACGTGACATTTTGAACTTAATTAATTTAATTAATTTAAAATTAATAACTTGCTTTGCGAATTCAAGAGAGTGCTTACAAAAATTTCCTTTACACCACAAAGAAATATTTTCGTCAATGAGAATGGAAATGTAATTAGTCACTGCAATCGCAATTTGATAAGTAGACATTCGAGGAGTAAAAATGTGTCCACACTAAATTATCATTATCTAAATGATTGACTCG
>NW_012087212.1:0-586 GCF_000956235.1 Wasmannia auropunctata
GACGTGTGCTCTTCCGATCTCTTGCGATGTCCATCTTCTACAATTTCCACACACCGGCGATTCCTTCCTCCTCGTACATTCCTTTGTCTCATGCGGCTTAGCGCAGTGGCCGTAGAGAGGTGCACACTTGCAGTTTTTGGCGAAATGTCCAAATGCCAGACATTTAAAGCATTGTAAAACTTTTACATAATCAGAGACACGGCAAGCATAGTAATTTACATATACATGTTTGTCGTTTAATAACAGCGAGCGAATATGTGGGGTTACCTCCATTACACAATCGTTTTGCGCCCTTCTTTTTCTGGAAACAGGTAAACAACCTTAACTTGCGCCAATTCCGTCGATGATACATCCCTTAAATTTAGTGTTATGATATCCGACTTGATGTCCTCCCTTGTCATGTGGCAAGGGACACCATGTATTAGAACTCGCGGATTAATCTTGCTTTCTTGCGCCAATGTGAGACCAGCTCTCTCCAAAACCCGCGAATCCTTAATCTTGTCAAGGTCCACTGAGTGCGCCTCAATTCGAACACCATTATTCCTTGTAGACGATATCCGTTTAACTTTGAGATCGAACTCCGATG
>NW_012087213.1:0-765 GCF_000956235.1 Wasmannia auropunctata
ACGATGGATAATATCTATGCGTTGAACCATTTAGTGCAGAGAAAGGAGGAGAAGATGTATGCGATGTTTGCCGACTTGAAAGCCGCATTCGATAATGTGGATAGAAGAATATTATGGGATACTTTGAGAAGAAATGGGCTAGGAAAGAGAATAATAGGAAGAATAGAAAAAATATATGAAGAGACGGAGGTGGTAATTAGGATGAGGCAAGGATATTCAGAAAGTTTTTGGACGACGAAAGGAGTGCGGCAGGGGTGTGATAAGTCCACTCCTGTTCAACTTGTATATTGCGGAATTAGAAGAGGAATTAAGGAGAAGAGGGATAGGTGGGGTAGGAATAGGCAGCATGAGAGTATGGAGTATGGCATACGCGGATGACATGGTTTTACTAGCGAAAAACAGAGAGGCATTGTTAGATATGATAGATACGTTTAGAAGATTTTTAAATAAGAGGAAATTGATATTGTGTGCGGAGAAAACAAAGGTGTTGGTATTTAATAGGAAAAGAAAGGAAGATAAAGAAAACTGGAAATGGGAAAAAGAAATAATCAAGGAGGTACAGGAATTCAAATACTTAGGCTTTATATTCAATAGAAAAGGAGACTATAAGGATCACATAAAGGAATTGAGTAGAAAAGGGAGAATAGCTATAAGGAAAGTATGAGGGTTAGGAGAAAAAATGTTTGGAAATGATTTAGTTAGAAGATGGATGTTATTTAAATACTTGGTACAGAGTGTCATGTCATAGATCGGAAGAGCACACGT
>NW_012087214.1:0-494 GCF_000956235.1 Wasmannia auropunctata
AGAGATGTGTATAAGAGACAGGGATGGAACCAATCTGAAACATGTATACAACAATCACGTAAACACTGACATGTCATACGACGATTTCTGTTCATTATGTCGTACTTGTTGGCAACAAAAGTATAAATTCCTAGTGATAGACAAGGACTGTGCTCTTACAGATGGACGGTACAGAAAAGGATTTAACGACTTTGCGGTACCGTAACGTGGTTAGTTGCAGTCGATACGTCAACTATGCAACGTTCCCTCAACATGAATAGCCACAAGAATCGTGAAAGGATCGCGAAGGAGATTGCAAGAACAAGCGATTCAATTCGGAAAAAATATCTCGCTTTGAAAACCGGTAAAATGGAGGAAAATATAGCGTTGGAAAGACATTTTAAGCCCGTCATCGAACCTCTAAAAAAAATTGCTAAAAGAACCGTTGGTGAAGAATCAATCAAGAGAGAGGCTGACGTTGCAACAAGTATCAGCATCAAGAAGAAACGTGAAGA
>NW_012087215.1:0-430 GCF_000956235.1 Wasmannia auropunctata
GACGATCAACACTCAATATACACTCAATATTGACGGCGAACACTCAATTTTGATGGTAAACGCCCAAATTTGAGTGTTAACACCAAAAAATGAGGGTTTTTTTTCGTAAGGGTTATTAGAAGGGAAGAATCAATCATAAATATAATTATTATCAATTATTAATATTTAAGACTGTCTTAAACACAGTCTTAAAATGTCGTAAACTAATTATAATAGAGCCATATTAGTATCTTAAGAGGATGCTGAAAGGTCGGAAATTACCGACATTTGCATTCTAATTGTAAGTAATAACTCCGAAACGACTGAACGGATTTGAAAACGCTTTTACAGGATTGAAATTGAGATAAAATGTAAACGCGCGAATTATAAATTTGTAGTAAAAACGAAAAAATATTAAAAAATTATCTTTTTTCCGTATCGTAGAGCAATC
>NW_012087216.1:0-657 GCF_000956235.1 Wasmannia auropunctata
TTCACTTATATATGTCAAATGTGACACTTCATTTATCATAATATATCAAAGTTAACTTGTAACTATTCAATCATAAGTTCATCAAAATATCAAAATAATCGCTTGAAGTAGTTTGTTCTTTGATAATTAAGTTAATTATTCAAAATCGGATAAGTAATATAAATTAATTGAATTTAATTGATTTCGGTGAAGTGAACAAATAATTATTATTCAATAACTGTCAGCAACTCGAAGCGCTGATACGCTCGCCTCAAGACACTAACACTCAATTAAAATATTAACGATAGAATAAGAATTTAATAACTGTCAGTAACTCGAAGCGCTGATACGCTCGCCTCAAATCACCAACACTCAATTAAAATGTTAACAACAGAAAGTGAACAATTAAATATTCGATAACTGTTAGTAATTCAAAGCGCTGATACGCTCGCCTCAAATCACTAACACTCAATTAAAATGTTAGCAACAGAGCACTCGGAGACTCAAATCGTCACACGGAAACTCTGAAGTCAATAATTAAATTATAATAATTACTCGCGGGTTAAAATCAATCTTCAGAAAAGAATGCTATTATTTCGCGACAAACTATAATTCTCGTGTTAAAGTTTGACGTATTATCACTTCACTTTAATAAACACTTTTAACAAACACTTCAAG
>NW_012087217.1:0-516 GCF_000956235.1 Wasmannia auropunctata
ACGTGTGCTCTTCCGATCTCTACTGCAGTATCCTATTAACATTTATAAAAAAATATATTTTCATTTTTTTAATAATTTTATTAATACGATCTATCATTGATATATGTATATTCATTAACATTGAGTAATAATGGATCATCACGAAGTAATAATGGATCATCTACAGTTCCCGATCAAAGAAGTCAAGCAGCGTTGAGGACAGTCATGGCTTGGATGGGTGATTGTTAGATGTGAATATTTTGTTTGGGGAGAATGGTTTCCTTGAAAACACTGTAAATTGTTTTTTTTTCAGTCTTATAATGATTTTTATTCTGGTTTCATAAACGTTTATTTAATTGTTTATTTTTAATTATTTTTGGTTATGTACATTCTGTATGCATTGAGTACCTATTAGTACATACTATTCCAACAGTGCGCGAAATTACTATTGATGTGTGCACTAATAGTTATTCATTAGTTGTCATTTCAATAGTGCCACAAGTTTTTTTTCCGTAAGGGAATGTATCTACTAATTAA
>NW_012087218.1:0-387 GCF_000956235.1 Wasmannia auropunctata
AATTCTGCGATCGCGTGAAATATGTAATATTTTAATATGTGTGTTCTATTCTGGCGCCAAATATACATATTATTGACATATCGACGTATTAATTGCTTAAAACGTTACATATAATATAAAAAAATTATGAAGATAAAAATATTAACTAACGTTATTAATTATCTTTATAATAAATATTACCTGGCAGCCCCTGCTGGCAATAAATTCTCCAAACATTAATACAGTTTTCGGACATTAAGTCCATCGAGAAGAATCCATTTTTTATTTTTATAATAGTCAACATGAAAAAAGCGACTATTATTATTATTACTATTGATATCCACATTTCGAAGCTAAATGCCTGCAAAATTTATGGATGGAAGAAAACAATTTATTCCACTAGACTTT
>NW_012087219.1:0-684 GCF_000956235.1 Wasmannia auropunctata
CCATTAAATATATTTTATTTCTATTATATACGAGATTTTTTTGACCCTCACATTAAAATATAGTTTTCTTTTTCCCCATCACAAATATTCAGAAAACCTACATTTTTATTATACATAACTTATAAAATTAGCAAGAGCATAATAGCGGTCTGTCAGACCGACATTGTGGTTAGTGTAATTTTTTGGGATGTGGTGGTTTAAATGTTAAATTAAATAATTTTGCTTCTTATGTATATAATATATACTATATACATATATACAGGGTGTCCCATTTTATATTTGACAATCAAATATTTGGAAATTGCGAGGTTTGAGAGAAAAATGTTTCAGACAAAAGTTGTAGGGTTTCGAGAGGGACATACGAGTAAGATGATAATAATTGGTTTGACCCTAAGTGACATCAAGGTCAGGACAAGGTCACTTTAAATTTTTTAAATGGAACCCACCCCATTTTTCGTTGCATATTTTACTTGTAGCTTATTTTGAGAGCTTTCCAAAACACATAAATAAAATGTTTTTTGGTTAAGTAAATCTTGAGTTATAAAGCTTGAACGTTACAGTAGGGGAAGGCGGGGCTAGTTGTTACAGAGGCAAGTTGTTACAATGAGTAAAAAACCACGGTCCCGTAGCGCCACGGCTCGTGCGACTAGGAATACGTTCGAGCTTGTTACTGTCACTGCTCAG
>NW_012087220.1:0-701 GCF_000956235.1 Wasmannia auropunctata
GTTTGTCCATGGCTTCTTTGAGCGCGGGATCTAATTCCTCCTTGCCAGACTTACTTGAGTTCATAGCCGGAGAGGCGAGTCGCTTATTGCGAAATCTTTTAATCATCGCCCAGACTTCCGTGGAGGGAGTAAGGGGGTCGAGGGATGCACAATATTCTCTCCAGCCATTTCTTTTGGCCACTCTAAGGACGTGACGAGAATCATTGATCTGCTTCTTAAGGATCAAGTCGTAGTTTTCTACTGTCGGGCTATGTCGATATTCTCTATAGGCAGATTTCCTTCTACTAATCGCCTCAGCGCATTCCGCACTCCACCAGGGAGCTGGGGGAGAACCTCGGCGAGATCCATTGTTATAAGAGAATTTGCCATTACAATTACGAGGAGGGGGGCAGATTATTACCATTTCCTCTACCTAAGAGAAAAATGTTTGGTATTTAGCCAATGGATCACAGATAGAAATTTCGCTGATTTTCTTGATTAGGGATTCCGACAGGAGGGATAGATTTCTTTCGATGACTTTCCATTGTTTAGGGGCGATCCGACGCTTGCAAGAGAAAGACTTCACCGAGTTATACATCTTATTGATGAAAATAAAAATAGGGAGGTGATCGCTTCCACAAAGATCATCGTGGACGGTGCACTCCACGAGCGGCGCCATGTCCGGAGAAGCGAACGCCAGGTCAAGAGTGGACGGGTTTTTA
>NW_012087221.1:0-301 GCF_000956235.1 Wasmannia auropunctata
ACCAGAACGTTCGATCTAGCCATGTGGTCCCCAGATAGAGGTCTGATCTTAAAGACGAGAAAAAGCATTTATGCCAGGAGGAGCGATATGTTCGGCGAAGTTGTATGCGTGGCATCGGCGAAAGTAAGTTTTCATCTTTCTCGAATTTCGTCGTACACTGCATTAATGATTGCGTTTAGCTACATAAAAGGTTATGGTCGAAGACCTTTTCTCGTGAAAAGTAGTCGCTTAAAAAAAAAATCGCTTTTAAATCGATATTAGAATTTGTTACGGAATTGATATTAGAATTCAACGGTGTTCA
>NW_012087222.1:0-443 GCF_000956235.1 Wasmannia auropunctata
ATTGGTTGTCTCGCTGCGCTTACTTTGCGTAAGCGGCTGTGACATTGCATTTTGACAGTTGTGTGTATTGAGGTTGACGTAATTGTAAATTATAGTAAGAAGTGTTAAATAGTGCACGCGAAGCGCGCGTTTGTAGTGCTAGTAAAAAGTAAAATGTGCAGCTAAATAGTGCGCGCGAAGCGCGTATTTGTAGTGCTAGTATGAGTCATATAATCATAACAATAAATTAGTGCAAAAAAACAAAAGTCGAATATAAAATGTACATGAAGTAATCAGCGTTAAGAAATCAGGAGACACGGTAGTGGCTTGGTGTCAAGTGTTCAAACAAGCCATGCCGGGTCTCTTAACGCGAGCCGTCGCGTTGCGAGCACCCGAGATTTTGAAATCTCAATAACGGTCGAACCGATTAAGTTCTAACTAGACTTAATCGATAACTTGGGTTC
>NW_012087223.1:0-413 GCF_000956235.1 Wasmannia auropunctata
ACGTCCTGGGACATTTTGAGGACATTCATATATCCACGGGATGTCCTCGGGATGTCCTTAGGATACCTTTTTCAGGACACTTTTAGAACAGCCTTAGTTTAGACTCAGGACGTTCTAGGGATAGCTTCAGGACGTCCTGAGGCTGTCCCTATTACCTTATTTCTCAGGACGTCCTGTGGACAGCCTCAGTCCTATGTAAATATATCCTCAGGACATTCTCGGAACCTAAGGACATGATGAGGTCCCAGACAACACAGGATATCCTATGAACATCCGTTTTATGTCTATTTCTGGTCGGGATATCCATGAGCTTTACAAGCTGTCCATAGGATATACATTTGTGGATACTATAGGGATATCGCCAAAAGGACAAGTTTGTATGTTCATATGCTATCCTCATTTGTACATACGTT
>NW_012087224.1:0-485 GCF_000956235.1 Wasmannia auropunctata
ATATTTTTGTTTGTTCAAAAACACATTTTATGTCGGTGAGCCGCGGCATTGATAAGCGTGCAGTTACCCCCACTGCGCGCCGCGCGCTAGGCGTCTTAGTGGTGTTAAATAAATTATCCCCACCACGCCCTATCCACTTGGTGCGCGGAGGTGGCGACCGTAATCCGCGGCGAGCGGGCGTATCTCGCCGCGCGTTCGACGAGCTTTATATCAAGCGCTGCGGTAGCGGCGCGAACGCCCAAGTATATATAAAATAATATATNTAAAATAAAAGTCGGGTGATGACTTGTGAGTATACGGCACTGGCACTACGCTACCGCTTAGCTTTATCTCGAAGTTTTTGCCTCGTCAGATTTCCGATTTTTAATATCTCGGAAACGAAAGTTTTAATGAAAAATCTAATGACACTTTCGCTATATAATGTCGATACGAGCTTTCGATTGAGACCAGTCCGAATGAAATCGGTGCAGTCAATCCCGAGATCA
>NW_012087225.1:0-351 GCF_000956235.1 Wasmannia auropunctata
TGTCAGTTTAATATTAAGCATGAAATGAAATTGAATCCTATACTATCATAACAGTTTTTCTATATAGTTTTCATGATATATTTATCATCATGAATGGACTTCATAACTTGCACAATTCACATGTATGTAAAAATTATATACGTACGTAAAACAATACTATTATAATTAAGTAATTGATCTTTCTATACAATAAGTAAATTGTATTTAATTATACAAAAGATATGCAGAGATAAATATAATTAAGCTCGTTTTGCAATCAAATAAATTATCTTGTACGAAACACAAAGAATGTCGTACTGATACTTTACCATTGATTATTTTATTTTATATAAGATTTAAATTAGAATATAT
>NW_012087226.1:0-327 GCF_000956235.1 Wasmannia auropunctata
ACAAAAATACTCTGAAAATGGTTTGCAGTATACTGCTTTATTGCATAATGCACTTTTTCCCAATGGATAACAAAATGTTAATCGTGAATTATTACTATCGAATAAATTGAATTGTAAATAAATGAACAGTATTCTTAACTATTATATCACAATGTAATTACTAATTTGTACTTTTACAGTAATATAGCTAAGTTAAGTATTTTCTTAGGATAACAGTTTTCTTAAATTAAAACGCTTTTTAAACGTTTTTCGAATGCATATTAGAAGAAAATCTTTTAACCATTCTTTCTTCATAAGCTTAATAACTTACAATAAAAAATAATGAGG
>NW_012087227.1:0-403 GCF_000956235.1 Wasmannia auropunctata
TATATTAAAAAGGTTAAAAATATTAAAAATTTGGAAGAAATATATCTTTATGAAATTGTAATACATACAAGGAGAGAAGTCTCAAAAATATCATTATTTGATTTGGATAAAATAAGAAAAAGATTATTGCATATTTTAAATTCACATAACTCACATTACAGAACGTAGACATTGTCATCGGGAATGTTTTTCCCGCTGTAATATTGGGTGGTTTCTGTGTACGGACCATAATTAATGTCAAGTTTCTTGCTGTTTTTGGCTTCAAAGTATACCATACGTATTCATACGCGGCGAGATGTATTTTATCAGACTAAGAAAACATGTTTTATATATTGATTTCTGAGGAATTTTAATTAGATTGAAGAACTAATTTCTCGAATACAGGAACAAAAAAATTGTTAAG
>NW_012087228.1:0-376 GCF_000956235.1 Wasmannia auropunctata
TTCAGCAAGGTCTGCTCAACTGACGCGCTGACCGTAGGGGACGAACTGCTTCCTGGAATTCCTCCTGAAGTATTTGTTGATTGCAGCCCTTCCGTACCATCGACATTCGACGTGCCACTCCCATCGCCCGGAATTAAATCCGTTGGCGCGTGATTCTGGGAGTGTGCGATGAGAGCTTCAATACATTTCGCACGAGTTCCTTGACGCGGGAAATGATATTGGGAAAGCTCTGCTTGAAGCTGTGGTAATGTGAGGCCTTCGAGACGTTCACGATCCATTGTTCGTCAAAGGTGGTGATACAAACACCAAGTCAGTTTTCAAGTATTAACTGGCAAGATATTAATGTTCGCGGCTTGCACTGCTCACGAGATCACGT
>NW_012087229.1:0-715 GCF_000956235.1 Wasmannia auropunctata
TTTTTTTATTTTATTAATTTCGATCGGAATACGCTGTGCGTATGTGTATATGTGTGAAAATGTGTGTGTGTGTGTGTGTGTGCGTGTGCGTGTGCGTGTGCGTGTGTGTGTGTGTGTGTATAGAATTATAAATAAGTCTTATTAATAAAATATAAACTTACACGGTAGAATCCTCTAATTGTATTGTTTCTAACTATTTCATCGCTTGAAAATGATATTTCTTCAGGTATATTATTTTTATTTAAAATAGTGACTAATTGTTCATTATTGGATAACCTGTAAATTAAAACAAAATGTATAATATATATATATATACCTAATAAATGGGAAAAGATTAGAATGAATTAAAATTTTTTAATTTGTGGATTGAAATGGATTGAAATGGATTGATCTCGTAGAAATGAACGCATTTCTATTTTATTATATGAATATCATATTTTTAATATAATATTAATATAATATTATTATATTATATTATTTTAATTGTAACTAGGATAAAAATTGTGATTATAAAGAAATGCATTGTTTCAATTAATTTAGATCAAAAAAATATTTTTTTATTTAGATAAATAATATTCATTATCCATTTTTAGGAAAAACTTTTTTGAATTTAATTTAGATTTAAAAACAGCATTTTTTGTCTAGCGAATTTTGAATTAACCAATATTCATAATTTACTTTTTAAAGATAAATTGTTTTTGGATTGAATAACATA
>NW_012087230.1:0-2263 GCF_000956235.1 Wasmannia auropunctata
CTTGCCTGCATTTTTTGTAACTGCTCTGGATTCTCCAAACCTTGACAAATGAATTCATGACAGTTATGACAGCTCACGACGTTGACGAAGGTATGGACCAAGCACAGAACAAGCAGTACGTTTAATGCGATCATGATTCGCTTTTCGTTACGATTGTACGAAGAACGTTTATCTTTTAAAGCACGCTATACGAGTACACACTAAAATGCGACCGATTAATACTTACCATTTCCTTCAATCATAACTAGCGATACGAATCGATAAGACCTTTCATTAATGACCGGTGACGTTTAATTATTACGTTACTTTTAAACAAAACAGGAAAACAATACTTTGATTAAATAACCGCGAGCGAAAGTAATCTGATGATTACGGTGTGTCTATCGATTAAAACAATACGATTGCTTGGATAACACGGATGTATATATTTATTGCGCGATAAGCGATGTTATGATTAAACACACGATTTACGTGACATATATTTCAAACAAAAATATTTAATCCGGATCATTTTATTTATATTGTACATTCTAGCAGACGAAACTGAATCAGTTAGAAAATCTTTTTTATAAATTATTATAATTGTTATTTGTACAGGTCTTTATCTCTTTATTCTATTTAAATTTAACCGTAATTAGTTATGCGAATAGAATAGTTCAATATATAAAATTATGTAAAAATAGTAATTATTACTGAAATTAAAACGTATACTTTTAAAAAAATTATTATTTTGTTTATTTGGTTGTTTGTACTCATCACATTTTAATAAAATTATTTCGTCGATACTTATAGGAATTAACTGACTTGTTTTTGCAGCCTGCATAAAGTCTAATGTATCCGATGAATACAAAAAATTCGTAATTGAACTACAATTTAAATTCATACAATTTATATTCATTCAAAATTTTCACATTTAAGAAAATATTTATTCAAATATTTATTTAAATTTGTGAGCTTTTAAAAATATTTATTTATGAATATTTTATCATTATTTTATAATTTATTCATATTTATTCATACAAAATGCAAAGTGAAAAAGAAAGTGAAAAATAAATTGTATATCGTTATTAATATCCAGATTTGATAAAGAAAACTTCCAAATTTTGAAACAAATTTTAGAAAACAAAATTTTTATTTAAAAGTCTTTTATTCACAACAATAATTCTTTTTATGATATATAATTTTAATTCTCTATATATTCTTGCAAACCAAAAATATACAGTAAAATCAAACATTACAGTTTTTTACGAATTACAATAACAGTAATGTTAATTTTATATGATATTTTAAGTGCTTTAGCATCTCGTGGATTGTAAATAAAATGTATTATTTAATTAATAAATTCCTCAGAATTCCCAGTAAAAGCATTGGCAATAGCTCTCATTTTCTTCTTGTTTCTTCATTATCATCGTGTTTCTTAAATTTCAACCAAGTTTGAAGGCAGAATTTTAGTGTGTAGAGTGGGGATAAATACGAAATCGAAAATATTCGTAATCATGTTCACAAATATATTCATTCAAATCGCATAGAAAGTATTTATTTAATTTTCCATGAATATGAAAAGAGTAGTATTTGTACTCGTATTCATATTCGTTATTTATTCATTTATTCGAATATTGGATGTATTCATCGGACACACTAATAAAGTCTGAATGTTTTCTTCAGAAAAGTATATATTTCTTCCCTTGGAAGATCTACATATCTCTTTTGACATTTTTGACAGCTTTCATTTAATGATTTTTCATCATGACAGCTTTTTATTCTTTTTTGGACCTTCTTCTTACGCGTTACAGAAGGTTGATCGTTAGTTGTGTCATTTATAATGTTTATATTTGTCATGGAGTCTCTTAGAACTTAATTGAAAACATTTTGTTGATGACATTTTAATCTTAGAATTTTCCACGCTTGATTTCTCTCTTGCTATGTTACAATATTGTACGGAAATTTCTGGGATTGTTCCTTTTTTATAAAATAAGATCTTTCGATGCGAACATCAATTCAGTCTTGGACAATTTAGACCATCTCTATTTGATATGATTTTTTTACCATCATTCTTCTCGTATTCTTCTTCATATAGGTTTACTTTCTAACAAACAAATAAAAAAAGAATTAAATAAGCTTTTATAAATTTATTTTATAAATTGTTTTATTATATTGTATTAATATTAATATTTAATGTGAATAGTGTGCTCTAATAAAAATAAAAATCAGAGTGTAATGACATTAATGTTTAAAAACAATAAATTTAATCTAATTTTCTATA
>NW_012087231.1:0-786 GCF_000956235.1 Wasmannia auropunctata
GAGTTCAGACGTGTGCTCTTCCGATCTCTCTCCCCTACAAGCTAATTTCAAGTTTACAAGATATGATTTTTCACTAAAAGAGTACTTTCCACTTTTAAATATACAAAAAAAACTTAATTAGAGTTTCCATAAGTCATGTATACGGACTAGATTTTCATAAAAACTGAAACCTACATTTGTCACTATTTGCCTCACCCCATGGGTAAATAGTGACACCCTATGGAACAATTACAAAATACATAATTCTTAACTCCTAATCGATCTTTCTTTTGACATTTTAATTAGATAAGGTAATTTATATTAATTTTTATACTCTGCCATATGTAAATTTTTATTTATTGATAAATAATAGTAGTAACATTATTTGCTAGTATTTCTTATTGAAAATCACATTTATTCTGGATCTTGCCTTGTAACTATAATCTCACATTATCCCAAATTAGAAAAATTATATTCAAATATTAAAAAAGCTTTTTGACTTGTCATTATTTAGCCAATTAAAAATTGTCATTATTTGTCCCGGGAGCTACTTTTTCCTTTAAAACTTTACTGACAATGAGAGAGATGAAATTAATATACAAGCATAGGAATTATATCAAAACAGAGGAAAAAGATATCGTAAAATAGGTTGAATCTCATTCAACGATTCAGCAATTAAGAAAATATAACTTCAAATATCAAAAAAAGATTCAGGTTTTACCTGATTTCACTAATGCAAAATTTTAAACTTCTCCGTTAGCTATATTTGGCTTTTGATTTTTCAGAAAATGATTAGATGCTTGAGAA
>NW_012087232.1:0-380 GCF_000956235.1 Wasmannia auropunctata
TGTATACAGCGTTTTTGAGAGTTTGTACAATGTTTACTTGACGTTTAGCGTTTATTAACTAATTTTAAAACGTTTGTAGATTTTGTTTTAAGTGTTTAATAAACGTTTGCTTTCATCATTAGAAACTGCGTACAGTCTCTCTGTTAAGCGTTTAATGGGCGTTTGCTCTCATCATTGGAAACTGCGTACAGCTTCTCTGTTAAGCGTTTAATGAGCGTTACGGAAACTGTGTACAGCCTCTCTGTTAAGCGTTTAATGGGCGTTTACTTTTGTCATTAGAAATCACATAAAAAGCATTTACTATAGGTTTAAGAACGTTTGTGAACATTCAGTGACAAGACCTATCCAGACAAACTGGCATAAATACATAATCATATGCA
>NW_012087233.1:0-386 GCF_000956235.1 Wasmannia auropunctata
TAGAACAATGTCCTTTAAGCAGATTTTAAATAAAGTTATTCATTTACAAAAAATCCCAAACTTATCATTTTAAAACCTCAGAGCTGACCCCTTAAAAAAAACCGTCATCTGATTGTGTTCCTCACTTGAATCACAATTACAAATGTAAAGTTATGAATATATAATCAACTCTTAACATTGATCTATTGAACTGTCGGAGAATAGTATCAGCTGAGTTCATCAGCAGTTATAAATATGAGTCTAAGTGATAAACTACGCAGTTCGAATAGTATTTTGCAACAGTACTTTTCGTTAGTACAAAAATTCTTTTTGCAAAATATAAAGTTTCCTAACAGTATGTCTACGAACACTGAAGATTCACAAAACACTTTGAAAAGCTCAAATGA
>NW_012087234.1:0-440 GCF_000956235.1 Wasmannia auropunctata
TGAAAAACAGCTGTAACATTTGTTTTAATGAAATAAATTGTCCAGTTCCAGTAGCACATTCAGTTTTGCGTCCAATTATATATGATTGCGGAGCTACATATTGTCCAGTTTTTGTAAAATATTTGATTCTGCGATACTCTGTTGACACCGAATTAAAAGAATTTTTACAATTTAGAATCTTTATAATTTTCACAAATTGTTTGAATCTTATTTATAGCTATCTTGTTATTGTCTGAAGTTGGAATGGTAGTCAAGCAATATTCAATTTCTTCAAGACAATCATTTAAAAAAAGTTCTTGAATTTCTTGATATAGATTTTGAACATATTTTCGAGAAAGAGCGTAATTGACAAAAGCTTTGCAAAGAAAGAAACAACTTTATCAGGTGTATGATTTTGCTTTTCAAAGTTATTGTGAATCAATAAATTAGAAGTTTTGAAG
>NW_012087235.1:0-383 GCF_000956235.1 Wasmannia auropunctata
CTATTATACGCTGAGACGTGTACTTGATTTATTTTATACTTAATTTTTTATTTGTATTTGTCATTGATAAAATCATAGAACAGGTTGATAATAATAACGACAATATTATTTTATTTTAATATTTGTTTTTATAAGTTAGCAACATTAAGTTAGAAATATAAAAAATATTAGAAAATACTTCTACATGTATGTTGTCTAAAATTGACTTTATCATGGAGAAAGCTAGAGGAGAGTAAAATAAGGATGTGATCGTCACATCTTATACGCTATGAATTCCTTTATTTAAAAAATGTCTGGTGTGGCGTATAAGAGATGTAGGTATTTAAAGTTTTAAAAATTGTTAAATATTAGAAAATAGCATAAAAATGTTTATATATACGTAC
>NW_012087236.1:0-1015 GCF_000956235.1 Wasmannia auropunctata
TTATCTGATATATTAAAAGCTTCAATCCGTTTCCTCTCAATTAAGCTTTGGAATATTTCAAAAATTCAATCGATCAAAACTTTTTTTCCATTTTACTCCACCCACCGGTTGGTGGTAGCTTTAACCTTTTTGCAAGGTTATATTAAAACATGCGATTCAAAACTAAGGTTACATCGGCTAGCTGTCAAAACACATTTGCACTATACTGATGCACTTTACTGACGCAGCTTAGTCATGGATGTAAAAATAATTAAGAACGAAACATGGATCCTAAAATCGGACCCCAGGCATTAATGGCACGAACTGTACATTTTAATAGCAAATTATGCTAGTAGTACAGGAAAATTAAATATTTTTTTGCATCTGGGCGGCAAAATTGAAAAAAAAAGTTTTTGTAAAAAATCGTATAGAATGGCATATTATATAATATATTAAATGGCCGCCGGCGTGCTTGCGTAACTTTTTGCCTTCAAAAAACTGGCAAATAATGCGGATTTTCCAAAATATCTATTATAGAGAAACTATTGAGTTTATCAAAATCAAGGTTAGTATTAAAAAGAAAGCTGGCAAAATTACGAACAATTTGGTTTTTTGTTCAAGAACGTATACGATCGATACTTTCCGAGATAGAATTTTTTTAAGAAAGTTGTATTTTTGGTCATTTCGAGAACAAATAGACTTTTCGCACTTTTTTCGTAAATATCTCGGATTCGGCTACGTCGACGTAGAAAGTACAATTATCAAATAAAGAGATTTTTATATTTCCTGCAAAATTGTTTTGTTATTGAACCTTGTTCGATAAATATATATACACTTCTCAACAAAATTAAAGCATCACTTACTCTACCCTCCAAAAATAGGCAAAATTCAAGAGAGTGCAACTTCGTCAAAAATGATCATATCGAGATGTTTAAAAAAGCATTTTACAGCTTGAAATCTCTACTTTTCAAATCGATACTTTAGAAAACGATCCTATTGATTTTTTATCAAATTACGTAGGTCCAAATGAAAATGC
>NW_012087237.1:0-670 GCF_000956235.1 Wasmannia auropunctata
ATCTGATAGAACAAGATCTCGTTGTGAAATTGAAGATCGATACGAGCTAGCTGATTAAAGCCCGGCATGGGTCTCTTCAGTATCATAGATAATTCCTCGTTTTGTCCGTTTAGCTTGTTCTTAAATTGTAAACGTACACGATATATATTGGATGTAATAAAAATGCCTGTAGATTCGCTTAGCTCATATCGTACTTTATCGACATTCGGTCCAAGATTCTCGATGATCTTCGGCATCACCTCGTTGATCCATCTCTGGACATCTCCGTTGAACATTTTATTTAAATATGTGATTCGTGTTCGATTAAAAATAATATAATACACGTAAGTTAGGTTACTAATCGAGATAAGTTATATTATTCGACTAATGCGATACTATAATAACGGCTTTCCGTAAAGCTAGCTTGTAATTTTGTTTCGTGCAAATAAAAACTGCACATGTTAAGTTAACGTGAAGAATAAAGGACTGATACTTCGCGATATTGCAAAAAGTCTGTATACTTCGTATGTTGTTTATGAATAGAACGAAAAATACCTATACACCTGGCGGAAATATCTTGCGGAATAATAGAGTCATAGGCACGTGTTAGGTCGAAATCGAAACATAGACGGATGCATTTGTACCTTCAAAATTAATTATTAAGCAACAATTTTCGAAAAATATTTTATAA
>NW_012087238.1:0-445 GCF_000956235.1 Wasmannia auropunctata
TGCAATTTAAACAGATATTTCGTGTGACTTATTTTTTAAAAATAAAAATCAAAACAAGAAAAAAAGAATAGTTAAAATTATTAATTATTGTAATATATCTACGAGCATTAATCCGATATGAAATATAATTTCCAATAAAATGTAGACGGAAAGTGAGCCGCCATATATTTATCCGTTAAAATCTTGTAGACTAAATTGACAACTAGATCGAACATTCTATATACTTGAACGGATATTTTGTCCGATTAAATGTAATGTCGATCTATTTGTGGTTATCTTATGAAATTTTAACAGATAAACATTTGGCAGCTTATTTTCCGTCTACATTTTATCGGAAATTATATTTCATTTGATAAAGACAATGATCATTGTGTATTCAAACCGTTTTCCAATCAAAAAATGATAGGAAAAGGATTTAAACGGTTATTTCCAATCAAAACCATTG
>NW_012087239.1:0-435 GCF_000956235.1 Wasmannia auropunctata
TATAAGAGACAGGTCATTAGCAATATAAAATATATTTTACAGCATCTGGAAGTAAAAAAAAGAAAAAAAACGTACTAAGTACAAGTAATTGTGCGATACCAAGTCTTTTCGAATCTCCGCCTTCGACATATATTAGTACTGAGAATAATGTACTACCGTCTACTATCGCAGCAGGGCTCGTATGGGCTCGGAAAGCGAGGTAGCTGCTGCCGGCAAGGTTGGAGAGGTCCCTGCCTCCGAACGGGCCCCGATGGGCTCGGGAGAAGGCAGTGGGGATAAGAGCGCTACAGAGGCTCCTCGTAAAAGAAACCGCTGTGGAGCCGAGAAGAGGCGGGCCAAGAGGGATAGGGAGAAGGCTCTTGAGGGGCAATCTCCCTGTGTCTCGACAGCCATAGCTAAACCAGAGGAGGGGAAGGAAGGGCTCACCGGTAAAAA
>NW_012087240.1:0-556 GCF_000956235.1 Wasmannia auropunctata
TAGTCATACTATTCGACACCCAATAGATCATTAGGTTGTCGATCAATTCGTCGTACGTATATTTCTCTAGAAATCCACCGTCTTCCCTGTATTTGTAAGACGCATTTGTGCCGGTAGAAAACTTCTCGATGATATACGATGCTAAGCCGGCAGGTGAATCATTTAAACCGACCCCTGAAACATACACACGACAGGCTTGAAGAGATACTGGATTTTCGCTCGTTTAACATATTTTATACGATAAAACTCTGTCGCAATTTCAATTTATATAACAGAAATATAATATAAGTGCAAGACGCTAATTCTTCTTGTATAACATATATATAAAATACGTTTTGCGTACCAACTGTATCCGGTTTCGTAGCTTGGATATGATAGTATCCAGTCTCCGCCAGATACTGGCCGATAAGACCTTTCTTCTTAGTTTTCTTAACCCAAGGTAAAAACGAAGAAAAACTCTTCAATGCTTTTTTCAGTAGAGCCCATCTACTGAATACTAAGCAAAAATTGGAATGCATACCCAAGACGCTACAATTTGCATTAACTTACATTGTTG
>NW_012087241.1:0-847 GCF_000956235.1 Wasmannia auropunctata
TACCAGCTTTTAGAAAGGCCTCTGCTAATGGTGTTTGATATGACGGAGAAGTGATATGTACTGGTCCGTCAGTACCATGATAAATAGTGTCCGACTTCAGCTCCGGAATATTCATTGTTTCCAATTTTTTAAAATACTTAAGAATGTCTTTATATGCCCAGCCATCATTCCCCATATCTGCCCAACGATCGTAATCCTCAGCTCCTCCTCTAGTAGCTATCATACCGTTTATAGTACTGCTGCCACCAACTACTTTTCCCCTTGGCCAAAGACATCTATTACCATTCGTGCCACGACAGTATCTGTTGGACGGTTTAGTTTCGTAATTCCAGTTGATATTATTGTCCGAATATAGAAATTGATTGATTATGGGAATGTCCATGTAAAAGTTTTCACGAGATCCGGCTTCGATCAGCAATATTTTGTTTTTAAAAATTTCGCTCAGTCTCGCTGCTATTGTAGCACCGGCCGTACCAGCACCAATTATTATAAAATCGTATGTATCTTTGAATTGCGCTATTGTATTCAATATTTCTTGATTTGAATAATGTTGGTTTTGCGTCAATAAGTTCTTCATATTAATAGCTGGTTCTCGTAATTTTGATAATTTTGATTCGCCACTATCATTGTTATTAAAGCTGCCATAATTTGAGTGTCCATGTAACGAAATGATCATGACATTGATACTCAAAATGTAAAGGAGACTTGGTATTTTATTCAACATGTTTGAATATGTAGTAATTGATTTTTAATATCTGAAATAAAATATGATAGTAGAAAATTTTATGTACACTTTATTTACATGTACACTCGCTCACTAAAAGATCCGACACTTATACACATCTCT
>NW_012087242.1:0-666 GCF_000956235.1 Wasmannia auropunctata
CATTTCCTTCTACGCTAGGAATAGAGAAACGGGCACTATTCTCTGTGACTGGTGCACTGAAGCCCTTCCACCTCGGAGACGAAGCCTGTATGTGGATGCTGCTCGCCATTATCTAACCGTAGGACCGAACCCGGCGCACCAGCTTTGTTGGGACTGCGATGAGTTACTCCCTGTAGTCCGCCCGGCTACCGAGTGTCACATATGCCCAATATTTTTCCGCGATTACGTGACCACTCGGTATAACGAAGGAGAAAGCCCCCATAACCGCGCCGAAAAAGTTAATATCTGTATCAAAGAAATGCACTTCGAATTAATTGGCGAATTTTAAGGGAGATCTTGGCTTACAATAAATGAACTAAATTGACATGCTACTTTAAACTATTTCTATTATCTTTTCCTTCAACCAATAGCATGTTCCTTAAGGTAAATAATCGAACCTTTTACCTCTTTCTCCAGCATGGACCCCCACAGCGTTCCCCCTCCTGTTGAGCCTCCAGAAAACGACTCCGTTCACCGACCCCCGCCGATGCCCCTTGACCTTTGGCTCCGCACCGCAACATGTTGCAAAGCGCTTTTCTATCGATATAAATCCGGCACTGGCGAACTTTTCTGTACGGGTTGTGTTTCTATACAGGATCAAGTAGAAGAAACATTCGAATTAGTAAA
>NW_012087243.1:0-411 GCF_000956235.1 Wasmannia auropunctata
CTCATGTACTAAATTCTAAATTATTTGCATGTATTTTTGATAAAAAGATGATGTCTGAATAAGAAGTATAGGACGATCTACAACAAATGCAATGTATATAAGAAAAATACGACGCCCATCCCACAATTCGATCAATTTGTCACATGCTTTTTACATATAAAAAATTGTTCTCTTCAGTTATAAAAATAACTATGTTTTGGAAAATTATAAGATGCTTTAGTAAATGATAAACTTGTGCGTCCCCTAATGAAATATGAATGTGAGAGCGAATGTCGCTGATGATCGTCTCGTGCTGTAGATAAAGGCCGATATTGAGTCACCCGCGCGCTGCTCTATTTAACTGCAACAATGTCATGGAATGATGATGTAGCATACGCTATGACTCCCTTCAAAATCATAACTCTACCATTA
>NW_012087244.1:0-381 GCF_000956235.1 Wasmannia auropunctata
GAAATGTTCACCTTCAACTCGTTCAACTTGTAAATGTTCTTGAGCTCTTTCCCTCTGCCGAATTGCATTTAATAACAATTGCCCTCTACTAAAACTTCTGGGCTGTACATTATTGTCTCTTTGATTCCCTCTACCAAATAATGTACTAACAATTCCTGCAACGTTTGAATAATATTCTTCAGCTCTTTTCTTCTGCCGAATTAAATTTAATGACTCAAATTTAGCACTTCCACGAGCATGTAGTGGAGCAACAACAGCTAGTGGAATTTCTTTTTTACATGCGTCACATTTTAGTAAAGGAAGAAACTATATAGAACAAATATAAAAAATATAATAATAAAAATCAAATGCAAAATATTATTCAAGATCGGAAGAGCACAC
>NW_012087245.1:0-1008 GCF_000956235.1 Wasmannia auropunctata
AGATGTGTATAAGAGACAGGTTTTATGTAAAAATAATTTCAGGAATTTGATATGTGCTTGTTAAATGTGGTTATTTGTATTTTGTTATATTGCTAGAAATCTATAAAATCATTCAGCAAAACTTTGAGATCTAGAATTGATTTACATAACGTTTGAAAAATATTTATAAATATGGACGTCTAATATAGAGGTCGAATGGAAGTACAAAATGCGAAACTATGGATGTTTAGTAGATATCTATAGGAAGTTACATGGATGTCTAATGGAGATTTCGAATATCTATGAATTAGAACGTCTAATGGATGTCTAATAGAGATTTTTGTTCTGTAAGAGAATATTATACACATATTTTAATTTATAATGTACTGCGCTTACATTACATGAGAAATTTGTAGGAATTATTGAACTAGGAAAGCTTAAATGTTTTCAGATTGATTAGTTAATTTATAAATAAAATAAAGCATTGAATAAATAATTACGATTTTTGTAACAATAAAGATTAATTATTCTTATATAGCAAAGCTAATGTTCAATTCTGAGATCAGTTTATATTATCTAATATATCTGAAAAGAGAATACTTACTTATTTTCTCTGATAAGCTGCACCTTGAATATTACATCAATTATTTCTAGTAATCTTGGGCGTATTTCCAAATATTCTCTTTGTAGATCAAGGAGTTGTTGTTCTTCATAATTCGTACTGTACAAACAATGTTAATAGATTATTAGATTCCCTCTAGTATAAATTACTTTTGTATAGAAAAATTAATGGAAATTTAATTCTCAGATTTATTTATGCTGTTTGATTTAAAAGAATAATTACTCATGAATTCCAAGCTTATGCTTCTCCTCACGTATTTGTTTTATTTTTGGTATCATTTCAGATCCTATTTCAAATAATTGTTTTCGTATCCACTCCTCACGGATTTGTTTATCTTCGATACTCCGACTGTAAAGATCCGTAAGATTGTTTAATAGTGACCAAGTTAACTTTTATTTTACATTATA
>NW_012087246.1:0-441 GCF_000956235.1 Wasmannia auropunctata
CTGACAAAGCTTGTAAATATAATTACTTTTATTAAAAACGGCTAAGTGGGGTGAATTGACCAAATAAGCCAGGATTAGTTATTATACGTCGTTGATTTCATACGTCAGACGCGGATCCGTCAAAACGGAAAAAATTTACTCTTACAAATTAAATAAGAATCAATCAATGCAGCGCTGGTTACACACAAATATAGCTTCTCCATTCGTTTTACTTTTTTTTTAACTAGGCAGCGTCTAATTACTAGGATAAGTGAATTCTATTGTTTAAAGGTTAATTGAGGTTAGGTGAGTTAAAATTAATTAAGGTACGAAAACAAAAGAGAAAAACGAATAGGGGTAAAACTCCGCCTGATACTGTTTTAAAAGCTGTTAAAGCAGTGAAAGTATATAATTTATCCATCCGACAAGCTGCTCTGGAATTCAATATGAATTACCGTACTT
>NW_012087247.1:0-356 GCF_000956235.1 Wasmannia auropunctata
GCCTAAGTGACTGGAGTTCAGACGTGTGCTCTTCCGATCTTAAAACTTGAAATATCTCTCTTAATATTCAACTTAGAAAAAAAATAAAAACACTTTTATTACATAATATGACCCCAAGCAATCGACTAAGCCTATTAAAAATTTCGTCGACTAGGTCGTTTTTTAGATATGACCATTGTGCCTCCGCTCAACTCGATGGGGTAAAGAGACACGACCCGTATCTCACGACCCATATGCACGCGCGCGCATACTTGGCGTGAGACACCAACGTGTCTCTTGATTTGATTGATGTAATAGTGAATGTCCAGTATATTTAAAAAATTATTTAATTAATATATCTTTAATAAATGTTGAGC
>NW_012087248.1:0-388 GCF_000956235.1 Wasmannia auropunctata
GCTCTTCCGATCTTTGGGAATTACATGAAAGAATAGTGCTTTATCGATGAACCTAGGTGCTTTGATATAGGAGAATGGAAGATCCGAAAATATCATATAGGTATGTGTTTGATATTGTAGTAGTAAACGTCAACACTTCAGAGGTAAATATTTACGCACTATTACATCGCATTACAATATCATACATAAATACATGCACAAATTGTCTGTAAAACAGTGATGCGGAGTTCGGCCGTCATTCCAAGAAGAGCTCTGCACAAGAAACATCGAAATTTTTTAAATGCTGTATTTAATAAAATATTTATATATTTGTAATTAAAATATGTAAAGATTTTTAACATCTACTATATTAGCATAATCGAACATTTTGCATAATGTAAAATAAGAT
>NW_012087249.1:0-307 GCF_000956235.1 Wasmannia auropunctata
ACGTGTGCTCTTAGACATATAATTATAAGGATGGAGGCCTTCCTTATGGCGGATGGAGCTTATTTCCACTGAATCAGAGTTCGAAATTTAATTTTAAAAAAGTATTTTAATTTTTGAACAAATTTTAAGAACGGACCTCGCACAAAACCATAATAATGTAATGTAATAAAATACAACACTTGTAAATAATAATATGTTGTAATAAAACACAACACTTTAAATGGCAGTAGCAAAAAACTGGTCAATATAAACTTTTGTGTATGTGAGAAAACTCGATCAATGAGTCAAAAACTATAACATACTAAAG
>NW_012087250.1:0-794 GCF_000956235.1 Wasmannia auropunctata
CAATTACACTGTGTTACAGCAAAATTCTCTCCAAAGTGCGACCATACGTTTTCCGAAGATTTTTTCGCGCTGAACACAATGCCGTTTGAAGAATTCGCCTAGCACGTCAGGATCGGAGAGAGAAAAACGAGTTTTTTTTTTAACACAGTGTTATCAGGTATATTTCATGATAAAAATATTACGCAAATCTTGACACTATGATTAGCATAATCGTATACAATTACCATTAAGTACAAATACCATTAAGTAAATTAAGTCAAAAGCCTTAAATTTTATCGTAAATTACACGATCGGCGAGTTTTAAAATCATACCCTGGCGGAAAAATTTCTACAAATTTTAAAAAAAATTAAAATATTCTATGAAAAACTACAGAAAATAACTGAGAAAATCTATGAAATTTTACACGATTTTTAAAAAATACTACAAAAATTTACATAAAAATGCTAGAATTGGAACACTTTTTGTCAATTTTTTGTAGTTTTTTTATTGTATTCTCAGACGGACAAATTCTACATAATTCTACATAATTCTAAAAAAAATAAAAATATATTACAAAAAATTGCAGAAAAATAATTGTCAGAATTTATAAAATTCTACACGAATTTAAAAAATGATACAAACATCTACATAAAAATGCTAGAATTGGAACACTTTTGTAGATTGTCGTCAAAATTTGTGATTACATTTAATCTACAAATTCGTACGTAAAACTACACCAATCTACAATTATGTTCTAAACGACGGTCACCCATCCAAGCCACGACTGCCCTCAACGCTGCTTAACTTCTGTGAA
>NW_012087251.1:0-357 GCF_000956235.1 Wasmannia auropunctata
CATTCTCAAGGTTTCGACACCACTGCCCCATTGTTGGTTATCGATGATGTCTTTAAATGTTAGTGGATATGTCTCGCAAATATTTCTTGCTATTTTTTCAGATACTCTTCTGGATGTTTGTGGAAGCACATTTATATCATATAATCTGCGACAACTCGATTTATTGCTTGTCTTTGTGCAGGTAATTTTGCAGTAATTTTTTGTGCAGTAATTTTTCTCCTCTTTGGCAAGTAGTGACTTTGGTATCAGATACTTTGTCCCACACGCCTTCTTTTATATTTAGGACGTACTGTTTTCTAAACGAATCATTTGACCTCGATGATGTTAAAGTACTTGGAGATGCTTCTTGCTCTGTGA
>NW_012087252.1:0-801 GCF_000956235.1 Wasmannia auropunctata
CCCCGGGGGCGGCGCGGCAGAAGTGCGTTTTCGTTAATGGCGATACTAATCGAACCTTTTTAGGTAGGAACTGGCCTTGTACCGAGTAATTTTGAAATTCGTGTAGCCAGCTCTTGGACTATACATACTCTCCGGGCGGCCGTCTTACCTATTCAACTACCGTAGCATGTGATAATCTTTCTCGCAATAACCAGTATATATATTTGGAAGAACGTATGTTTCAAGGTGACCTGACTAAATAATTAAATATCAGAATTGCGAGAAAGATTATCACATGCCTTGGTAGTTGAATAGATAAGATGCCCGTTCGGAGAGTAGAGAGGTCCAGGTTTGAATCCCGGCTGAGGTAATATTTTTCGCAGTAAGTTATTTTCACAAGATTTAATTGATGCTATAAAAGCATCGATTTATTAGATTGCCATATTGGCAATTTAATTGTGATATTACGTACTTTCGGTTTTTAGCTACGTTGTAAATCCGATTATGCGGCGCGCGAATACATTTTTATACATTTTAATAAAATTTTAATAAATAGATTATATATATATTCAAATTAAATATGGATACATAGTCATATATGATTAATACTAAATATACAATTATATATACAGTGGAACCTCGATAACTCGAACCTCTACAACTCGAAAACCTCTATAAAACGAAAATTTTGTTTATCTCCTTCCGCTCCGCTGTGAAAAACCTCTATAAATCGAAATAAAACCTATCTTAACTCGAATTATTTGTCAGGCATTTAGATATATATTTTACCTCTGTAACTTGAATTTAAAGTAGCCAGACCTC
>NW_012087253.1:0-328 GCF_000956235.1 Wasmannia auropunctata
TTATAAACTGAAGCGATAAAGCGATATCGCGTTCGTAACATTGCCAACTGATTGACCTTGATGCCATCTGCAACACAAAAGTAATCGACACAGATATATCAACGAACACGATACATGATTAGTGACTTGGCATTTCATAAATATAAGTATTTATGAAAAGTCACTAATCATGTATCGTGTTCATTGATATGTTAAACAGATTTTATGCCTCTTCTATTTAGGGACGGTGATATGTGTCTTTCTAAATGCGCTCCTAAATGCCACCAAGTTACGGTATACTTTTTTCCTCTCTTTTTTTAAATATTAATATATTAATATATTAATATAA
>NW_012087254.1:0-742 GCF_000956235.1 Wasmannia auropunctata
AATTCAATCAAGCATTCTTTTTTTATAATGTCTGATATAATGACATTTATCTCAAAACAGCTGAAATATAAATATTTTAGGGAACTAAATGCGTTATCCAAATTGCCCCATAAAAATTTATTCAAATTTCCCCGTACGCCGACTTAAAAACATTGTAATATAGTATTAAAACAACTAAAAAAAAAAAATGCGCCACTAATCGACGTGATAATTGTTAATACAGACAGGAAACATTTTTAGATTATATCGTTTTTATAGTTTTTATATAGGTTCCATAAAAACTTCAGATAACAATATATTCTTATGAGCTACTACAACAGAAGTTCGCTACTAACCTTGCTTAATATAAAATACTATATAAATCTATATAGATTAATAGATATTCTTTAACAATTATATATGAATATGTAGACCAAAGTATCCTCTTGTTGTTGCTAATCATAAATATGAAACAAAGCGTCTTTTATTTTTCTGAAATTCTTGCAAATGCTTACTATTATTCAAATTTCCCGAATGTTCAAATTACTTCGCTGTATCCTATTTGAACCCCCCCCCCTTCTCTTACATAAATCGATATAAAATGATACTACCGTTCGGCAACTCTTATCAGACGATTCACTAAGAAAATATTGAGACATTAGTCTAGCTCGAGAGATTAGTTGACATCCACGCCATGTCTCGGCGTATGATGAATCATGAAAAATCTGTTGCATCAGATAAAAATCCAAATTCTTTCTGCTTC
>NW_012087255.1:0-619 GCF_000956235.1 Wasmannia auropunctata
ATGTGTATAAGAGACAGATGTAAGTAAATGAAATTAAGTTAAATAAACTGAAATGAAAAAAATAATGAAATTACAGCACCTGAAAAATTATGAAAGTTTTTGAAAAGGAAAAGAAAACCGTAGTCGTATAAAATTATATGTAGAAACATAGTTTAATTATTTACGAATTTAGACACTTTCTTCTTGTTTTTTCTAGTTCTATTTTGTAACGATATTTCGCGATTAATTTCTCGTACTCGGATGTATGTACGTTCGCGTCCTTACCAGGCATAAAATTACCTCTGTAAAATTTTAATATAAACTGTACGCAATTGTTTTCGAGAGAACATACAAAATATAAACAAGCATATGCGCCCGCAAGACCAAACGGCTCCAAGCGTCCGCCGTCCGGCGGTCTTTGAATATATAGACATAGAGGGGGAATGTTGGCTCGAAAACTGTGTCCAAGATGTGTGCGAGCAGTGCGAGAGAGAAAGGTAGACGAGTAATATTCGTTCTCTCTGCGCATGCGTCGACACATTCGACAGATAGAGAGGATGAAGTATCACGTGGTATCACTTGTATACCTTTCTCTTTCGCACTTTTTGCCACCAGAGAGGATCCTGAGAGCGGTTATGCC
>NW_012087256.1:0-306 GCF_000956235.1 Wasmannia auropunctata
TGTCCAAAGAATGGGTCGACCCGAATATATCGTTGACGAACATCGTCGTAATGGATAAATACATAGATGCGGAATATAAATTCGTAATTACTCGTATTAATTAAATTGGGCCAATAGATATTTGACGGCTATATTTTTAATTAATATTATTAACAAGTTAATAACGTCAACATTCGAATTTCTTGGACTAAGACGAGATAGGTACCAACGTTATTTGAAATGGAAAGTTCGTGTGAAAGTTTTGAAAAATCTTGAAAGCCGTGAGTGCTTGAAGTATTTGAAAGTTCTCAAATACTCGTACTTAGA
>NW_012087257.1:0-659 GCF_000956235.1 Wasmannia auropunctata
ACGCAGATATCTCGACGTTTGCTCATTGCAGTATTCTCTGCCATTGTCCACACGTAGAGTCTTGACATGTCTCTGAAACTTATTCTCAACCAGATTGACGTATTCTTTAAGTTTATCCAAGACGTCGGTCTTATGTTTAATGAAGTATACCATACGATAAGCTGTGCAATCGTCTTTGAAGCTTATAAAATAGTTTGAACCTCCCACCGACTCATGTGACATTTTTCCACATACATCGCTATGGATAAACTCTCCAGGTAGCGGTTTGTCTCGTGCAATTGATTTAAATGGTTGACGGTGTTGCTTACCATACTGGCATGCTTCGCAAAAGAAGTCCTCCGTTTCCTTGATGCCAGCGATCGTTGAATCACTGATCAAATCTTCTTTGCACATCTGACGAATATACTTGTAGTTTACATGGCCGAGCCTCTCATGCCAACGTTTTATATTCGCTGTGATTGCTACGCAAGCATTACTTCTCGGTTGTACTTTAAAGAACATATAGAAAAGATTATTATTTTGTTTTATACCTCGTGCTCTTAATGTATCATCTAGGAACAACTCCACAAGGTCATTTTTGAACTTCACTTCGTAATCTTTGCTCATATAGGCACCAACAGAGAAAAGATTTTTGTTCAAGTCGGGCACATATAAAACAT
>NW_012087258.1:0-1216 GCF_000956235.1 Wasmannia auropunctata
TTTCGGTAGGATCTTAGCAAAGAGATTTTCGGTGCGATGAGATACGAAAACAATATGCGGCTTTGCGATGTTTAATACATGCTCTAATTCATCTAAATGATAAACATTTGAAATCAATTAAACTCGGCAGATATCGCATAAGTAGTATTATACTATCGTATATTCATAAGTTACACTTGTTATTAACACAGGTATTAATATAAAACATTATTATAACATTCTTATTAATATAACAGATCATTTTGGATTAATTATTTTACACACATATATATGTGCGCATGCGCGCGTGTGTGTGTAATACTGTCAAAACCCGTAATCCGTTGAAACCTGATTTCAATAGTTATATAGAATTAGTTGCGTGGAAACCCACACCCACCTCTGTTTATGGGGCAAAACAAGGTATTTTATGAAATGAATTTTCTCTTATATACAGATTATATAATATTGTTTTAAGAAATATTATATATTGTATACAGCTTGTATAATATTAAAATATAAAAACACCCAAAAAAAATAATTTTAATATTAGTGAAATCCGCTAAATCTTGAGAGGATTTTATTCTTTTATATGGCTTAAGAGCAATCCTCTGAAATTAAGAGGAAAATATTCTGTGCACAATATTCTAATAGAATAATTTCGTCTTGCATTTACAGTACAAGTCTTGTACTATAAATCTATATTTATAATTCACATTATTTATACTGTAGTTTTTCAGTATTTGCAATGATTAACGGAACGCAGCTTTATTGCGTCTACTTTCGCAAATGCAGCGTAACACTCCATCGTCACGGCAGAACGCAGCGATTGCTACACATTGCTTTTCGTGTTATTCGTATCGCACATAAGAGAACATTTCGCTTGAAATTAATATATTCCTCTTAATAAAAGAGGAAAACCAAAAAATAATATCTAATAAATTTTAGACACAGTTTAGAACAGTTTAGTTTTTTTAAGAGGAATACTCTTTCTGTAAAAGTTTTCGCTTAGAATATTTGATTAATGGAAATTTCACTTTATAACTACCCTTCTCAACAAAATTAAAGCATCGTTTACTCTACCCTCCAAAAATAGGCAAAATTCAAGAGAGCGTAACTTCGTCAAAAATGATCGTATCGAGATGTTCAAAAAAGTATTTTATAGCTTGAAATCTCTACTTTTCAAATCGGTACTTTAAGATCGGAAGAGCACACGTCTGAACTCCAGTCACTTAGGCAT
>NW_012087259.1:0-305 GCF_000956235.1 Wasmannia auropunctata
GTCTAAAATGCATGAACTCCTTTGTATTCTCAAATCTTGAGTGTAATTCCTATAGTTTTACACAATTCCTATAGTTTTACGAGTGTGTGATTGAGGAGTGTTTAAATGGCAAATTAATGCAACAATAATAATAATTTTTTAGAAGTACATGCAAAATTATATTGTATAATTTTATACATTTGCCTTCCATAGAATAGAGAAATATTGATAACTTCTGATGTTTACAAAATCAACCCATAATTTTCAAATCCATGCAGATAGACATATGGATAAATAGTCTTTTCACACATTATTATCATAAATAA
>NW_012087260.1:0-368 GCF_000956235.1 Wasmannia auropunctata
ATTATGTTCATGACCACATAATTTCAAGAATTGAAAATATGAAAAGTTATGAAGAAAGTTAATTATTATTATCGTTGAGTTAATAAATTAAAAGATATATTTAAAAAGGAAAATCATTAAAGTTTAAAACATGATTTATACATAATAAATCTTTGGAGAAAAAATTTTTTTTGGAGGTGTCAAGCACAATTATACGTTTATAATTATCGATACCGTTTCTTCTCAGAGATTCTTCAGATATTTCTTCAGAGATCTCACAGTAAGTTAATACCTGAAGCAGCGTGGACTCGAAACTGCCATAACTGTGGGAAATTCGCAACTTTCCATGTGACAAAGCGAGCTATATCTTTGGCGCCTAGCACGGCTTG
>NW_012087261.1:0-628 GCF_000956235.1 Wasmannia auropunctata
ACACACACACACACACACACACACACACACACACACACACACACACACACACACACACACACACACACACACACACACACACACACACACACACACACACACACACACACACATACACACACAAATACATACATATATACATATATACCAAGTATAATGTACATTTATATACAAATTTCCTTCTGTTCCAACTTCCCTTTTATTATCCTCCATTCGTCATTCTTTACATTAACTATAGTTTTATTTCTTTTCTTTTTTTTATATCCTTTATACTCCTATCGTATGTACATATTAATATATAAAAATATACAATTTTTAAATATTCATAAATTTTTTTATTCTTTACATTTATATTTGTTTTTTACTTTATATTATAAGAAGTATACATTTTATTTAAATAATTTTTTTCTCACTAATTTAATCAGGAAATTGATACCATAAAAGAAAATAAATGCGAATTATCTTTGACTTATTAAAGTAAGTAGAAAACTCGAAGACTAAAGCAACCTTCGTTGCAGAATACTTAGATGTGAAATTATTGATTTGCCTTGATGAGAAAAATGTACAACTAAGATAAAAAATATTGTATAAAAAAATTTATATTTAAATTGAATAAAATTCATATTAA
>NW_012087262.1:0-357 GCF_000956235.1 Wasmannia auropunctata
TAATAATAATTCGTATATTTATATTCGTATATTTACTAATAATAATATCATCAAAAAAAACCTCGCGGAAACAACGAAAATAGATGGCAACACGATGGATTTTCCGATAAATTGGAATTTGCCAGAAGTCATTAAGTATATAAATATATTATATTTAATATGCAATGAGTGCTCAACAGCACTGTATTTTTTAGAAGAGTTGCTAAAATAAAAAAATTAAATAACAAATGATTTAATCTGTATGTTTTGGCAAAAGTTAAACTATAAATTTTAAAATGTGTGTTTTGTTGAATACAATTTTTACGTGTTTGACAGGCATATATTTAAAAAAAATTTTATTGTTATAGGAAACTTTAA
>NW_012087263.1:0-1117 GCF_000956235.1 Wasmannia auropunctata
GTACAGTATTTGCTGGTAATCTTGGTGCTAACCGATACATTGTACAAGTTACTCAAATGGGAGTGTGTCTTTTGCAAGGCATTGAACAGGTATTTATGTTAACTCTTAAATATTTATTGAATTTATTTGTGCGATTTTTGCTTTTCATAATTTTTTTTATATATTTATATATTAAATTTTTTTATATATTTATATATTAAATTTTTTTATATATTTATATATTAACAAAAGCTAATTTTATGTAAAATATTTTACAAACTGTGTCTAAAAATAAACTAGTTAGTCAATACTAACAATTGACAGTTATCAGTTAATTCAATACATATATTTTATTGCGAATGTAATTTTTATATACTTCAAATACAAATTTTGCAAATGTGGAAGCAAAATATTTTTATATTATTTTTCTTCCTTATGCATTTCTTCATTAATTTAATTGCCTGCATTTTCATAAAACTAATTTTTAAGTTTATTATTAATTACAGATCCAACACATGCCCATAGATCTTGGCTGTCCGATTGTGCATGCGAATTGTGCCGATCCATACGTAGCATTACTGTCGGAAGATGGACAAGTGATGTGATTAACACTTAGAGAAGTAAGAGGTACAGCGAGATTGCATGCTCAGGCTGCAAATTTACTATTTGTAAGTTTATTTTAATTTTGTAATTAACATTTTCAGTATCAGGAGACACGGTAGTGGCTTGGTGTCAAGTGTTCAAACAAGCCATGCCGGGTCTCTTAACGCGAGCCGTCGCGTTGCGAGCACCCGAGATTTTGAGATCTCAATAACGGTCGAACCGATTAAGTTCTAACTAGACTTAATCGATAACTTGGGTTCGATTTATATAATGAAAGTGTGTTTATTTTTTTTCTACATGTCCTACGAGCGGAGATATTGCAATGCAAAGTCCGAAATGTAGGAATTTCAGATTAAGAAACGTCATTATCGTCGACCAGTTGCGGAGTGGGGGAAGTGTACTTTTACAATTTCTGACACAAGAGGCGCTAGAATTTCTAATCTTGCAGCCTCGCACGAAGTCGAAGTCGAAGTCGCACTCTGAACTTTCGTGGCGATGACAGTTCGCGTCGTGACACGTTGGATAAGTTTGGTTA
>NW_012087264.1:0-1043 GCF_000956235.1 Wasmannia auropunctata
TTTTTCTTTAGAGTTGCTATTCGCAGATCGTAAGCTTCCTGCGTATCTTCCTGCGTTCTCGTGCTTTCCATAACCTGAGATTCGACATGTGCCTTTAAACCAAGTTCCTCTAGCAACACTTCCAGCCTGAATTTCCAGTTATTATAATTTGTGCCATCGAACAGCGGCACTCGATGCTTATGGTACTCTTCCTCGGCCATTATTATTAAACGAATCTCCGAGCAAATCTGTATCACTGACCAATTCCGTGTCGTCACAAACGTGAATCTTCCGGCACGTTGTAGTTAACCGAAACGATCTAGAATCTTCTAGAACAAAGGCACTGGGCCCATAACCTGTTAGAATTTCTCAAGAACAGATTATGCAGTGTTCCAATCATCAGTCAGAATGGATCGAATCGTTGATACGGAATAGAGAAAAAGAAACAGATCACTCAACACAGTTTACAATAAGTAATACATTTAATGTATTATGGAGTTCTATACACGAGGCTTCTTTAACAATAAAAGAACTTCCGCACACACCGTACAAAAGAGAAGTGCGTTACAAAGATAGTTGGCGAACAGCGCCAACTACAGAGAAATGTGCGCGCTGCACATTTCTATGAATATACTAGAAAGAACCCTAGACCATAAACTAAGTAACGACACAGAATTATACTAATCTCAATACTTCCCCTTAATTTGGGTCTGTTAACTAAACAACAAAAATAATAAACAGAACATGACGTACGGATAAGAACAATGTTTAAATTTAAAAAACAAAAAAAATAATTTTTTTATATCACATTGTTTTATATCTCATTATCTTTCAAACTTATCAGACTTCTTAAGTATTTAAATCTAGTTAAGGCTAATCCTTTGGTTAAAATATCAGCTTTTTGCTTTTCCGAAGGGACGTATATAACATTAATTGTCTTATCTACATATAAGTCTCTAACAAAATTAAATTTTACGTCTATATGCTTGAGCCGCTGATGTTCCCACTTATTTAATAGGTGTATACAGAATTGATTGTCCTCATATATGATGACAGGTTCTTCT
>NW_012087265.1:0-565 GCF_000956235.1 Wasmannia auropunctata
TTTTTTAAAATCGTAACATGAGTACCCTCGACGTAATGTACTTTCACCACATTTTGAGTTACCTTAAATAATTAAATACTTTATTAATAAAAAATATTGTTGAATTTGATTTATCAAAAATAGAATTTAACATAACTTTTTAAAAATACCTTCTGCAAACCGTAATCCTCTTCGATCATGGGTATATACAACGGGTCTGTAGATTTTAGCAATATTATGGGAGATTAATAGGTGGCAATGTGAAAGGATCGTACTCCTGAATAGCGGATAAGTGTTTGTAAACTGTTGTACAGAGAGTCTTTAAATTTGCATGTGAGAGTGACGAATTCATGGTTAAGAACTGTTTGGCGAAAATATTATATTTCTCTTCCCAGGTATTACATTTCTTCAATTTCATTAGAATCTACCAAATAATACGTTTTATTTTTATATAGTATATAAATTGCACTTCAAAATAAGAAACACTTGAAATATAAAAACATAAGACAGGTCAAAATTAAGATATTGATTCTCATAAAAAATAAATATATATACACATTATAAATATATTATAAATTAATTTCAA
>NW_012087266.1:0-849 GCF_000956235.1 Wasmannia auropunctata
TCGGACCATATTTGGGCACGGGAAGTCAGTTGTCGTCTTCCCATGCGACCTTCATTCGCGCTCGCTCGCGAGGAATTCGCGAGCTTGCATTCTTGCATTTCCGCTCGCTGCTGTGCATGCGTTGCTATGCCGAAATGCAAGGTTTATCGCTCGATAGCACTTGGGCTATAACAATATATTGTACAAAGTTATATATAATTTCTGGACTTCCACTGTCAGAGAAGAATAAAGATTCAACCATAGTAGAGTTTATTAAAAATATTGAGACTAACATCAGTAAATTTCGTTCCAATTTACAAAACGGCATTAGAAATAACTCTATTACCATAATAAACAAGTTAAATAATTTAAATAACAGATTCACTATCAAAGACAAAATGATAAACAGATGGTTGAGATTAACTAAAAAGTTTATCAAGAAACACCCTGACATCCTATTCTCTAGAGCAGATAAAGGTAATGTCACTGTGGCTCTCAACAGAAATGATTACATACAAAAGATTGAGACTATGCTCAATGACACTACAACATACAAAAAGTTACCAAAGAATCCTAAAAAGAAAGTGTCCAATGATTTACGAACATTATTAACTCGTTGGAAAAACAAGGAATATATTGATGTTCAAACTTACAAAAACATTTTAACTACTGATGGTATTTTACCTAGGGCATATGGTTTGCCGAAAATACATAAAAAAGATAATCCATTCAGAATCATAATTTCAACGATTAATAGTCCGTTACATTCATTATCATGCTGTTTGCATAATATCATTTACAATAGTATTCCTGAATCTAACAGTTATATAAAAAACAGTGCACATTTAGTTAGATCGGAAGAGCACACGT
>NW_012087267.1:0-428 GCF_000956235.1 Wasmannia auropunctata
TAAAATCATTTTTGCAGCTTTGCCCAATCGCGTTGGGCAATATTGACACGGCCCGGGCAATGCCGACTCTGCACACCCTGCGGACTTTGCCCGTAACATATACATAATATTACCAGATTTGGGAAAGTTACTTTATAAAATTAATTTACTGTTACTGATTTGAAAAAATAACTTTAATTGTTATCGTTACCATCATACAAAAACTAATGAGTTATTACAGTTTTCAGTCTTTCTCAATCAAAAGCTGCCTTTGTCATACTGTGACACCTCGATCAATGAGAAATAATTACATGTACATTTTATTTAGTACAGTAAAACCTCGTTTATCCGGCCTTCGATCAACCGAGTCTCCGCGTTATCCGAACCACCGGACTTATCCGAGCACTCCGCGTTAACCGAGCTGTGCGCTCGGATAATACGGAAAAACT
>NW_012087268.1:0-526 GCF_000956235.1 Wasmannia auropunctata
GGTTGCTTTTCCGACACGCCGCTCGCGATCCTTCATTTCCAACCGTCTCTTATTCCCTTTCTTCCGCGGCAACTTCGTTCGCGTTACATAAGCTTGCATTATCATATCTGACGTATGTCGCCGTATCTCGTGTTACCGCAGAATTCATTGACACTCGTCGATAAACACAGTCATTTTTATGTAACACATATACATATATGTACGTGCATTTTATGGTATAAGATATTAAGGCAATTTTTGTCGTAATTTTTATAGCACAATATTTAGCGTAGTTTCTATAATACATTTTCTATAATACATATGTAATTCTTTTAATACTAATATGAATATATTTGTGTATTAATTTGAGTATATTTCTTAAATATGAGATAGGTTAATAAATTATAATTAAGAATATATACATACATATACAGATATACATATTTAAGAAATATACTCAAATTAGTACATAAATATATTCATATTAGTATTAGAAGAATTACATATTGTATAGAAAATTACGCTAAATATTGTGCTATAAAAATTA
>NW_012087269.1:0-315 GCF_000956235.1 Wasmannia auropunctata
AAGAATTTTATCTAAAATTTCCTCTTTAAATATAAAAATTAATAAGTTTATTAATTTGTTCATAACATTTAATTTTCAAATATGTCAATGTATTTAGTAAATTTTAGAATTCAAATTAAAAATAAATTAAAATTATAAATTTAATTAGCGGGCGTAAACATATTTACTCCTGCAGAGTTTAATATTTAAATTTATTACCAACTTTCTAAATTCTGAAGAAAAATTTTAAAAATAATAATTTAATAATTAAAATTTAATTAAAATAAATTCTTCCTTTTTTTACTGTAATTAATCATTATTATTAGATCGGAAGAG
>NW_012087270.1:0-873 GCF_000956235.1 Wasmannia auropunctata
ATATATATATATATATATATATATGTATAAAAATATTAAATTTCTCTCTTCTCTGTCTCGTAAACACATATATGTATACACACATGAGTGTAGGATTTCGGTCCGGGAGGAGAGGCAAAAAGGAGAATGGGTAAAATATTTGCCTAAGCGATGGAACTTTCCTTATGCATGTTTTCTAATTTCTTATGTTTTGTGCTGAATCATTTGCAAACGTAATTAATTTTAAACTGATATGATGGAAAAGTGTTGAAAATCACATTTAAAGTAGCAGTTTTGTCGAAATTTGAACAAAAATTCAAGAGTATGTAATACTTTCTTATCTTCTTTTTCTCTTTCTATTATACCTTCTATCTCACCTCTCTACTCTTACTTAACCTATCATCATCTATTCTGACATCATCCAATCTTATCCAGTTCAATCTAACATCACCCAACCTGCCCCAAACTATTTCACTCGTAGCATGACCTAGGACCAATAACGGGCGTAGCGGTTATCAGATCTCGTGTATGTGTATGTGTTTAAAAAGTTTGTTATAAATTATCATTATGTATAGTTTTAACTGCTGTTCGCATAAAATTGCTACCATTATATGGTATTCGTTTTGTGCTCGACCTTTATTGTTAGAAATGAACCAGCATAGTATCATAGACAATTACTTCAATATTGAAAGATATAATGATGATGACACTGACAACTAAACTACATAATGATAATTTATAACGAATTTTTTAAACACACACACACACACACACACTAAGTATCGAGCATAAGACAAATACCATATAAATGGTAACAATATATTGCGAACAGCAATTAAAACTACATAATAATAATTTATAACGAACTTTTTAAACACATACACACACACACAC
>NW_012087271.1:0-438 GCF_000956235.1 Wasmannia auropunctata
ATATAAAATTTATGTAATTTTTATGTAATTTTATTGTATTTTAAATTCTACTGTATTTTAAATGTAAATTAATTGAATATATAAATAGCTGTTATTAATTACATCAATAATATCGACATTTTTAGTTGTTGATTATATCAATATAATACCTACGTAACAGAAATGTTGATTAATATATTTTTCAAGTTGTAAAAAGATTTTCTTTTATCAAAAAATATAGCTTATATAGAATTAATAATATTAACTTGTTGATATCTTGTTCATGTTTGAAAATGTATTGTTATCAAAAGATTAATCACGTTTATTATTATCAGAAGCTTATCACATTCAAGTTTTATTGTCTAATCTTAAAAGAATTCACACCATTATTATAAAATAATTTTGTAATTATTATGTAGGTTGATTTTTTAAAAGGATATTATACTGTCTGAACAAATA
>NW_012087272.1:0-914 GCF_000956235.1 Wasmannia auropunctata
ATTTGCAAGTTCGAATGGCATCCGTAAGTACTCGTATTGTCCAAGAGGTGTTACAAATGAAGTATATTTAATAGAAGCTTCGGACATTTTTACGTGGTGAAATCCGTTCCTCAAATCGAGACTACTGAAAATCCTCCGGTTTCTTAAACGATCCAAATGATCGTCAATTAAGGGAGTTGGAAAATTGTCTTTAATCGTAATCTTATTTAACTCACGGTAATCCACGCAGAGTCGCAACTTGCCGTCCTTCTTATTGATTAGCACGATGGGGCTTGCGTAAGGTGATGTGCTAGGTCTAATAACTTTTTTTTCTAATAATTCGTCTAGAATTATTAGAAAATTACTTGTAATTTTTCTTTTTCAGCGAAAGCTAATCGTCTAGGGCGATAACTAATTGGTTGATCGTGTTTTACATTTATTATCATTTCAAAGTCGTTAGCCGCGATATCTGAATTGTCCGACAAATATACTGTGGTATAAATTTTTTTTAATTCCTCCGCCACCTGATAATTCATTTTCGGATCAATATTTAGTAAATCCGACGACTCCGACAAATTTTCTACGTAGTCGATTGATAACAACTGATTATCAGATTCCAATTCCGAACCGTCTGTATTTTTATGAGTGTCAACTTTCTCTATTTCTACGTCATTGTTAAATACGACTTTCAAATACGGCAACATAATAAAATCACGTCCGAGCTATGCATGAAATTGTTTCGTCCGTTACTACAAAAAAATTGATCTCAATTGACCTCTATATTGTTAATAGTGATTTGCCTCTTAAATGTACCTAAAATAATTATTTTAGACTGATTAATACCGTAAAAATTGTAATTTTGCTTCGCGGGTCGCACATCAATCGGAACGCAACTATCTTTAATAATACTTATCGGAGATCCGGAATCAATCATT
>NW_012087273.1:0-468 GCF_000956235.1 Wasmannia auropunctata
CTCATAGCCCCCTGGGTTAGAACCCGCCTTATACATCTACTCAAGTCATTACCAGATTTTTGCCAAGTCTTTACTAAATCGTCGTCGAATACTACTCCGCTCTGCCGAGCCTTGCTACTCGAGATCCTCTGTAATTACAATTTATATCATCTCCGCTGAATCTGCCAGATCGTCTTAAGGTAACGTTAATCAATTTGCTTATACTCATTCTCGAATTTCAGAAATATAAGTAATATAACCGACTACATACCTTAAACTTTATTATATTATAGTTTGTATTAAAACTTGTATTGTTTATGCAATTATTATACATACAATACTGGTCCAAAAAATTAAAGGATCACCTATTCTATCATCTAAAAATAGGCAAACTTCAAGATAGAGCAACTTCGTCAAAAATGATCGTATCGAGATGTTCAAAAAAGCATTTTACAGCTTGAAATCTCTACTTTCCAAATCGGTACTTGA
>NW_012087274.1:0-1290 GCF_000956235.1 Wasmannia auropunctata
GCGAGATTTGGTAAGTGCAATCTTTCATTACCTCTATTACAGTCTCATTTTGTGTATCTGCTTGTTATTGCATGTGGAAAATTGCCAAACTGCATGCGAAAGTTGTGTGCGAATCGTTGTCGCGAATCAACATAACCCATTTCGTGCACCTCAAAAGAGTTGTACGAATCAATCGTATCAAATCTCTGTCGTGTTTCTCTTGCGCGTACATTAAATATTCGCAATATTACAATGTCCAGCATTGATTGTATTGCGAATATCATGTACGCGCTCGAGATTCACGCACGAGAGATTCGAAATGATTGAATCATGTTTATGTTTTCACTACAGCCAAATGTAATTGAATGCATTTTAAGTGATTGATGCTAATTGTTTAATTATTTTCAGAAATTTCTTAATGAATATGGCAGAGAAGAGAAAGAATATGGAGGAGGAGCAGGAGGAGGATGTCATACTGGTGGTAGAGGAGGAAGGCCAACTGCCAGATAAAAAAGCTCTCCGTGTAGAAAAGGTAGAACATTCCTCCGTTTTCTTTGTTCGTGCAAAATATGTACATGATTACATATATCGTATCGAATCTGTCGTGTTTCTCTTGCGCGTACATGATATTCGCAATACGATCAATGGTGGGCATTGTAATATTGCGAATATCATGTACGCGCAAGAGAAACACGACATATTTGATACGATACATGTAATCATGTTACCTTTTTCGCAATTAAATATTCAATTTCATTCGTATCATGCAAATTGACGTGTAAACTTGTTTTATTTTTTTCAGACTAGTGATTCTTCGACGCAAGCGAAGATTATTGAACCGCGCAATGAGGCTAAGCGGAAGAGATTCAAGAGTAGGAGGCGACGGGACGAGGAGAAGGAGAATCAAGAGACACGCGAATATATTGTGCAGAAAGTCATGGAGAAGGAGGAGTGGGAACTCCTGAAGAGGCGTATCCTGAAGGAGATGTACGCGCGTTTGAAAACCGCGTCGAAAGAGAAAGCGTAGAGACGTTTTTTTTTTATCCATTTGTATTTTGCACACTGTACTTGTGGGTTGGACCTGCAATAAACCCAAAAAATTTGTAAGAAAATATATAATATTTCATTGCGCCAACGTCACGCATCCATTCCTTTCAATCCTCGCGTTTAATTATCCAAAATTAATAGTAATTATTTATTGTCGAGGCTAGGCGATGCCACGCTCGACTATTAGTACAGTATACATACCGGACGCGTCGCAGTGAATAATATTTGGCACCAATTTTCGAGTATTAACAAGAAGTCAGGTTC
>NW_012087275.1:0-344 GCF_000956235.1 Wasmannia auropunctata
ACCGAATTAAGGAGCAACGAGTTTTACGTCACCCTGTACATCCACTGGATGTACTTCTTCGTGTACTACATGTTCCCGTTTATCATGCTGGTGATTTTTAACACGGCCATTTATCGACGGGTGAGTAACACGAGTAAAGCCCAACATCATAAATCCGAATTATTTTGCTAAAACAATATCGCACGGGTGATGGAGTTTTAAAAAATAATGTACCTCAGTATAAAAGAATATTTTATTTCGCACGTGTACGAATTTTATTTTTAGTCTCATTTACTCCGAATGTAAATTATACAGAACCTGCAAATGATTGCAAAATGCGTCGTATGCCGTCTTCTGCTTGAAGA
>NW_012087276.1:0-350 GCF_000956235.1 Wasmannia auropunctata
ATGGTACTAATAAAGTACCAATACAAGCACGCATTTTTGTACTGGCTTCCCTCCCTCTTCTTTCCCTTCCCCCGCCCACAAATAAAGGTTATATATATGTTAAAAAACAGTAGTTTAAATATAATTTATTTATTCATCACATTATGTACAGCAACATAATACTTATCTTAAAATAATAATTATAAATTACATTATTACAAAATATTTAGTTATAATATAATAATTATAATAGTTTCAAATAATAATAATTAACATCTAATGGTAATAGCTGTTCAAGGAATTCTGATGATAACATCTCTTTGGTGTACATACTATAAATATGTATATGATAATACTGTATGCTTGGTTGA
>NW_012087277.1:0-870 GCF_000956235.1 Wasmannia auropunctata
TATGGCCATCGCGCCGTGGAGGGGCACACTAATAGGGACAAAAACATTGTTTTTATTTTTATTAAAATATATTAAAATATTAATATTTTTTACATAAAAAAAATTTCATTAGAAAAAGAAATATTTAAAAAATCGATAGTAACTTTAAACAGACAAATTGAAAGCTATAGTATTTAGTAATTAATTCAGTAATAAACAAATTTTCTTAAAGGCACACTAATAGGGACACTTACCCTATATATTTTATTTTCTTTTATCTTGAAGCCCAAGTTTGATCAACTCATCTTCAAAGTACTCTTATATTATTATTTCATTAAAAATTACAAATAAAAAATTTTTAAATGCTATTTTTCATTCTATATTGTTTTTTACTTACAAAAAATACAGAACTTTACGTTCATCTGATAGCGGTGTTACGTACTGTTCGTGCATAAGTGACTATATGTATTCTTTGCTAGGTATTTATTGTTTTCGTAACTTTGGAAATATTAAATAAATATTTATTAAAATTATCATTTTTTAAATTAAAATACTTGGACTGAGTATTTTAAAATTTTGTTTACTGCAATTCAATAAATATTTCTTTGTAATATATTAAATTTGAATTCGACCTAAATACACTTTTTCAGCAAAAAGTTATTTTCCTTGCTAATTTTGATGCTTTAGTTTATTATAATAAATTAAGAGAAGTTTTACACGACAAACATTTATTTAAATTAAGTAAGGTAAATATACCGATGAAGGGAGGTTGCTCCAATGATCTTGCCCTTTATATATGTTGTCAAGGGCATGACCCCAAGTAACCTTCAGGTGGTTTTAGCCGTCGCTCGTTATTCGTTAAAAAATTATTAACGAAAAAAGTAACAAAAA
>NW_012087278.1:0-419 GCF_000956235.1 Wasmannia auropunctata
AATTTGTACTTGTTGTAATTTATAAGCGCAGCACCGCGAATCCGGAGATCGTTGATAAAGCAATTATGTAAAACACTTCGGATTTTTCTAATCCCATACTTTTTGTTTCCTTTTTCGAAATTATCACGCGAATGGATAATTCGATCGTTCCTTAGACTCGATACAAATTAAAGCCTGGGCTATCATGGTTGATCGTGGGAACGCACCTGCGAGCCGTCGTTATTTGAAACCGTAACATTCTTTTCGAAACTTGATTGAAACTTTCCTATCCAAAAAAGTGCATGTAAAGTCGATAACTCGCATTTCTCGAAATTATTTGTTGTCGCTTTTCCGTGATGCTGATTGGTTGTCTCGTTGCGCTAACTTCGTGTAAGCAGCTGTGTCATTGCATTTTTGACAGTTGTGTATATTGAGGTTGA
>NW_012087279.1:0-367 GCF_000956235.1 Wasmannia auropunctata
ATATTTGCTGGCAGTCGACGAAATTATTGAAATTATTTAAAGAACAAGTATGCAACGGTGAAATTCGCGTAATGTAAACTGGAAATTCTTCACGATGCTTCTTCATCGTTGCCGTATCTGTCCCTGCCACTTAACAATCGCGTGCCTATTGAGAAACTCTTGCCTTGAGAGGACATTACCTGCCGTTCATCGGTGGTATGCATTCCCACACCTTCACCTTTATACTCCTATGATTTACCGTCTTTCTCAATGAGGTATGCATATATTGAACGTCGCGCGATCACCATGTATGTCATTCATGAACAACTTGAGAAGGAAGAATAACACCTGTCTCTTATACACATCTCTGAGCGGGCTGGCAAGGCAG
>NW_012087280.1:0-496 GCF_000956235.1 Wasmannia auropunctata
ATATAAAAGTATTAAATATATAGTTATCGAAAAATACCTTACGAGATATTAAATGCTTTATCGTGCCATATTTTAACATGAAGTATGAAATATCTTGTAAACTATTGATTTCTTAAATTGTATCTTATACTTTTACTTTGCAAAAAATATGCAATTTTTACATTTCGATTGTTTCAGTTCCACTCTGCTTAATGGGAGGACTTAGTGGACCTTGCATACCTTCGCCGATATTTAAAGTAGATCGTCCATTCTTCTATAGCATCGTTAAATCAGATCTCGCAAATAATATCATAAATATATTCGTTGGATCTATCGTCAGACCCACTAAGTGATTTATAAACGTTTAAAAAAGTATTTCCATTTTTTTTCTAAAAAAGGTCTGTTAAATCGAATCTATCGAAGTTTATTTGTTGTCGCTTTTTTGCTAATTGGTTCTCGAATCTTACTGTGCTTACTTCGGCTGTCATTGCACATTTTGACAGTTGTTATGTATAGA
>NW_012087281.1:0-391 GCF_000956235.1 Wasmannia auropunctata
CGGTCCAGAGAGAGAGAGAGAAAGAGAGAGTCAAGGGAGAAGGACAGAGAACGTAGTCGGAATAACCCGCGTCGACGACAGAGAAGACAAAGGACGCGAATTCGCGCCGCGACAACGAAACGGACGCGAAGTCGACAGTTTCACAATTCCTGCTTCCCGCTATCGCATTCCTGCATCCTGCATGCGCGTATACCTAAGGTTACGCGAGGCTTAAGTGTCCATTGTGTACGGCGTATTCCGACTATCAGAAGATTAGAACAAACAAAGCGTTGAAAAAGTTTGGGAAAAATTAGAAAGACCCAAGAGATACGTGTGCATTTTCTTTGTCTTGATAATCACGATGGTGTCTGTGAAGTTAGCACATTTTGAGATCGGAAGAGCACACGTCTGA
>NW_012087282.1:0-994 GCF_000956235.1 Wasmannia auropunctata
GATTTTATTATGTAGAGGAAATTTCTGAAAATCTTTAAACAATTCTCTGAAAAACTTTGAAAATCTATGAATATCTATGAAAATCTATGAACTGTTACCATGAAAATTTTTGAAAATCACTGAAATACTCTAATAGTCTCTGAAATTTTACTGAAAAAATCTCTGAAAAACTCTGAAACGTGTCCGAATTTCTAGAGTTTTTCAGGGCAATTTTCAGACTTTTCCAGAGAAATTTTCAGAGAATTTCAGAAAAATTTTTTTACCAGGGCAGAGATTTCATTTAACTATTATAACTATAATATTTATTATAACTATTATAACTATATATTATAACTATAATATATTATAGCAAAAATTAGTTTTTTATTAAAATACGCGAAATATTTTTCATTATAACATTGTAATATATATCTTTATATTTCTATTCGAAATATTAAATAAAAGTAAAATATATACATATAAAATATGTGTATAAATGTTTTAAATACTTTTAACATACAATTTTTTATTATGTATAAGCTTTGATAAATTTTAACAATTAAAATTATATTATTATGTTAATATACAATTAAAATTATTTTTTATTTAAATTGTTGTAGATATTATAGCTAAAAAATAACAGCATAAGAATATATATACACTGCGCAAAAAAATTATGGCATAGAAAAATTTTGAGCAAAAATTGGTCAACTTTGGTTAACGGTAACTCCGCGAAAAATTATCGTAAAATGATGAACTTTTTTCAAATGAAAGCTTGAAATATATGATCCTTTTATCTCCTTATGTGGAGCATAGGACGTCTACAATAAGCTCTTCCATTTTATTCTATTAGGGACAATCGCTTTTTATTTCTGCCTAGCTCTTTCTTATTGTTTCTACTTCTTTGTTGACCGTTTCTTCTCCATTAAAATCGAAGCATATGTGGTATGAAGGAACTCGAGACCGTCGATTATGAATCAACGTGCTCGCACATCAAGCCATTCGTTACCCCGCG
>NW_012087283.1:0-413 GCF_000956235.1 Wasmannia auropunctata
CATCTTATAATAAAAATAAAAATAATAGATTAATACTTATATTCTTACTTTCACAATGCATTCTTCAATTTCATCAGAACTATCCTCATCTTCTTCGTCATCATTATCATTGGGTGACGCTTCTTCTCTTTGCAAGGCGTTGCTTTCTTTTCTCATCCATTCAGCTTCAACCTCGTCAAACAGTTTCCCACGTTCCTCTAAAAACAAATTATTTATGATTTACAAGATAAATTTTTCAACATTTTTGTAAAATTTATTTCTTATATAAAATATACCTGGGGACAATGTGTCGTATGCCGTCTTCTGCTTGAAATAAATATCATCTAGTTTAGTAACGCGATCCTGTGCCGATCTCGGTATCTTCATGCCATCCGCTACTTTTTGCCACTTCTTCTTTTCAATAACTTCTTTCA
>NW_012087284.1:0-454 GCF_000956235.1 Wasmannia auropunctata
CGCAGTATAGCGTTCCGAAGATATCGAGGGCAGAATTAGAGTCAAGGATACATATCCTACGCGCGAGACGATCACCGCGGTGGCAATCGGGCCGAAGTTTCTCCGATCCACGAGCGTCGCGCGAGCCAAGATAAATCCGCTCGGAAAACAATTTTGCTCGCGGCCGTGGGACCCGCAATTACGCGAGCGGCGGCGTCGTGGGAACGGCCGGCGGATTCTGCCGAAATAATTGATGACGGCAACGAATGCATCGATCAATTTCAAGCGAACGAGTCTCTCGCGGTCGCGACCGTTACCGCGCCGCGCGTTCGGAGAGCGCCAAACGACTTAATCATGCCTAATCTACGGAGGTTTCGCCCTCTCAGGTTTTGGCAGCGGGCCGATTCCCAAGGATTCGCACACGTCGATCCATGAATCCTCTTGGTACGCCTCGTATGCCGTCTTCTGCTTGACA
>NW_012087285.1:0-454 GCF_000956235.1 Wasmannia auropunctata
AATTAAACCCATCCAAACCTGACATGAAGTGATTTATAATAGAGAAGCAATTAGTTGACAGCAATAGCCTCAAAATATAATATATAATGTTAGTACTGAACATAAAAAAATTTGAAAGTTGATCTAAGATTTACATAGCATTTCAGCTTCCTTGAAAAATTCCTTAATCCTCTCTTCAATTTCCACTTCTTTCTTCAATAAAATTCTTGAAAGCATTCAGTCTTAGTAAATCTCGATCAAAATAATAATCAAATTTTTAAAGATTTATTCCGAATTGACTGCTGGAATACCTATCTTCGCTGTATTCGCTGTATCGGAATTCCTATCACTTGTCCCAATTTTTTTGGCTCGACTGCCGATTTTATGCCTACAATGTAAAAGTATAATTCTCCCTCTTAATCTCTCTCTCTCTCTCTCTCTCTCTCTCTCTCTCTCTCTCTCTCTCTCTCTCTCT
>NW_012087286.1:0-454 GCF_000956235.1 Wasmannia auropunctata
AGCCCGCTCAGAGATGTGTATAAGAGACGGGGGGAAGGAGAGGATTGATACACATTCGCGTATTACGAATGAATGGAGAGAGCTGGCAAAAAGTTCAGACGGGCATCGACATCGTGCTGAAGAAATCCCCCCGGTCGCACGGATCCGTTACATTCAGTTCCGCTGCGGATCCATCCATCTCCAGGATCCAGCATCCTAATCTTCGTAATTCGTAGCCGCGCGTCTCCCTCCGGGCAACCGGCCGTCCCGCTGTCCGCGTGAGGAAGGAACGGAAAGGAAAAAGAAGCAAAAGGGCGGAGGGGGTCGAGTTCGGGCCCCCAAGTTGAGACATTTTAACCATGCCCGTGGCTTCGCGCGCGAGGAAAGAGAGATGCTTATTGACTCGTCTTTCCCAGGGGGGTATCCCATGGAACATGGCGGTAGGAGAGGGACGGGGAGAGAGAGAGAGAGAGAG
>NW_012087287.1:0-457 GCF_000956235.1 Wasmannia auropunctata
TCAGAGATGTGTATAGAGACAGGTTTAATAATTGTTAACGAGACACGGATTAAGAGACACTAATTAAGAATGGAGCTAATATTGCGCACGTATATTGCAGTATATGTTATAATTTTTCATTTCGACTCGTGATTTATGATCTCGATATGTGGATCGGTAATATAAAATGAATATACACACCGTGTTAGAATGAATCGCGTTTACAACGCTGACTTTGCGCTAATACTGTTAGAAATACGTGTTTGTGATTAAGGATTTGCGCCGCACAAATTATATTACCGTGATTACAGAAAAATCTAAAATACACTTCATTCATTTTATATGTCATATATATTTAATTTCAAACATAAAAAATAAAAAGATCAAAATACAAAAGACAAGCGATAAATTTTCATTCTCACGGCGGAGATAATTTTATGTAGATATAAAATAAAAAAATAATTGTTAAAATATTGAA
>NW_012087288.1:0-1385 GCF_000956235.1 Wasmannia auropunctata
TACTAGATTATTGAAAGCTATTAATAAATAAAATATGAGACAATTTATCGATAAAATAGGAAAAATACTTGTATATACGGATCTAGCAAATGACTAGCAAACGTTTTAGCACCGAAATATTTATGAAATTATGAGATAAAGGTTTGAAATGGCGGTTACACCCGTTACACTTGTCCAAATTTTATTTTCGATTTTTTATCCAAAATAATTAATATGCAAACAAATAAAAATAGATGCAAAAATTAGCAAACGACTAGCAATCGAATGACGTATTCGAAATTATTGAAATCGTTAGTTCGACAGCTGGCTTCATACCGGTGGGATTAACTGCACCAATTCCATTTAGACTGGTCTCAATCGAAAGCTCATATCGATATTATATCATGAATAAGTGTCATTAGATTTTTCATTAGAACTTTCGTTTCCGAGATATTAAAATCGGAAATCCGACGAGACTTCGAGATAAAGCTAAGCGGTAGTATTTTGACAGTGCCAGTGCCGTATACTCACAGGTCATCACCCGATTTTTATATACTTGGCGTCATTCCGCTACCGCATTCCAGGTCCAGCCTTTGTAATTTTGAACCCACTGAAGTCTGTTTGTCTCGTTCTCACACCGGAGAAGCGATTTTTTAGTGGAACCTCTGTCTCAAAAGCTGGGTTTGTGCAACGATCCATCAATAGTTAGCGATCTGATGTTTATGATTTTTATTAAACCGCGGTTGGATTTCCGGTGCGATAAGATTTTTATTTTTGACATTAAAACTAGGGACTTACCCTCTGATTTGAAAGTAACTCGAGACCTTCCAGTGCGAGGTTTTATTACAGCCGGTTATTAAAATTGATTTTTTGAAAACGTGAAATAGCATCTTTTATGACGAATCGCGGTATATTCGATTGTATGTGTATTATGTAAATAATTTTTATACTATGAAGTTAAATACTGCTAAAGAGAAACACATACAAGAAGTCTCAAGAAGATGCAAGAAGACAAGTGTAGATATTGACCGGAAACTTTTCAACGGCAGTGTATATTTAATTGCGATGACATTTTTTTATTTTTGTAATATAAATTCCACCAATCCTAATGTACAATCTCACACACCCTTGACCATTTAGCATAGTATAGTTAAGCCTTGCAAAATTTCCGAGCGGTTCTATTTACCTGTGTTATATCGTATATAACTGAAGTGGGATGAATGCCGGGAAAAAACTATGCAGAGACTTGTCACAGCGTACTGTCGTGAACGACTTCTTTATTACAACTACTTTACGCGGAGGGATACACCGAAAAATCTCCTCTTCCGCCCGCTTTTCCTAGCGCCCTCTATGATAGTTTACACGCCTAGCGCGATCAGAGGCGCCTGGCGTCTCTATTGATCTGA
>NW_012087289.1:0-476 GCF_000956235.1 Wasmannia auropunctata
TATATAGAACAAATATAATTTTATACTAAGAAAATTTGAAATTTTGTTGACCTTAATTATAGTAATAATTTTTTTTCGAGAGCAGTCTATTTGAATTTTTCTGATACTTAATTTTGAACATTGAATTCAGTGCACATTTTGTTTTAGTAATGCACATTAAAATTAAATACAAAGTTAAATGCAAAGTTTAATATACATATAATGTTCTTTTTATCTTATAAAATAAAATTTGAATTATTCCGATACATTTTATTGTTAGCACGACGTAAAGAAGTGTTCTCGCAATTTGCAGAACGAGATGAGTCAACGCGTCGATCTTCTTGAAAATTCGAATAACCGATCGATTCGGAATGGCCCCAACGATTGGGACGAATTAGGCGCACGAGATGTTGTGACAGAATTTCATAATCGCCCACCGTGATTCGAATTCCCCGGTAGGAGCGTGAGATTGATTCGTATGCCGTCTTCTGCTTGAA
>NW_012087290.1:0-1003 GCF_000956235.1 Wasmannia auropunctata
GTCTGTTCTTTTTAGCTATAAAAAAATAGTTAAAAGTACAAGAAACGCTAAAAAGAATAGACTATTTTGACTCGGAATCGGATCGAGTCAACAAATCGAAAACGCTATTAGAGAAATGCAATCTGGACTATCAGTTTCGTCCTATAAGACTGATTCATTCTTGTTTTAGTTATTTATAAAGTTATACATATAGTCTTATTTACAAATGTGTACTCTTTTTATGGATTGTTAAAAAATCGAGCGTTTATTAATATGTAAAAAAAAATTGAAAATATACATTATTTTCTGACAGAAATGCCATCCTTTTGCATTAATTACAACCATTCACGTATATAAATATTTATAGTTACTTAAATTTTATTTATACGTTTAGATATTGTTCTCACTGCAATAAGGCAACGAAACTTAAAATTCATTTTTTTAATTTGCATTTTCCGCAAATTTAAAAAAATGGATTTTTTTCTTTGGTTGCTTTATTACAGTTAAGTTAAACGGCGTCTACAATAAGACTTAAGACTTAAAATTTAAGGAAATTGATCAATCATGATCGATTATTCATCTCACGTGAGAAAAATAATCGATTGTGATTAGTCAATTTTCTTAAATCTTAAGTCTTTAAGTCTCATTGTAGACGACGCTTTAGAGATACATTCTTTTATACGAATGAGTATATCTATATATGTATGATGTATATATAGTACTTGTAATTCATGTCCTAACCACCGCGAGCGCGACGATCGACTTTGTCTCCCATCATTTAACACTGAGCTTGCACTTCTCTTATATATATTCTGTGATTTTTAGCCCTGACGATCCAACGGAACGTGTTGTGACGCAAGCTCACAGGCATGAAGTATGAATAAGGAGACGTAACGACATAGGTAAAATAGTAAAAAGTTGGTCACGAAAAATGTTCCGTAAACTGCCAGGTTCGCCGAACGGAAGAACTTGCAACATTTCATCGCCATCTTGAATATTCATATATGTAGATCGGAAGAGCACA
>NW_012087291.1:0-688 GCF_000956235.1 Wasmannia auropunctata
AGAGACAATCTTCATCGCCCTCAAATTCGCGTGTAAGAAGATTCATTTGAACAGAGACGTTTCCGAACTTCGAGGCGTCTCTATTACCGAACCATGGTTCTGCTGGTAGCGGATCCTAAAAAGTCCACATATGCACGGTCTGAGTCTTTGTGCCAGAAGAAGCAACCTTTTTCTTACTTAATATTGCCTACTTAATATTCCGAATAGTAATTTTTAAATAAAAGTTATACAAATACATAGGAGTGTATATAATATTATTATACAAATACATAGAAGTGTAAATAATGTATAAGGGTATAAAGATAGAAAGGTAAAGGAGCGAAGAGCTAAGGCTAATTGTATAATAAGTATTAAAATATTAAAAGAAAAAAGATAGAAAGTATTTTTAGTAAAGGAAGAAAGGGGGGTGACTTATTTAAAATTTAATGTAAATAAGTTTCTTTCATGACTTATAAATATTAATTATATGTATTAATAATGAAATCTATTAATAGATAACTAGCGCTCTTAGTTCCACATGAATTTAGCGATATTTACTAATTTTATTTTTTTTCGTAACGTTTACCTTCACACTTAATTACTAATTTATATTGTTTAACGTACTGATGAAAACTTAATTTATGTTACAATTAGTAAATCGCTTAAAATTATATATTTTTCCGAATAATCGCACATGATATTTTTTAAT
>NW_012087292.1:0-545 GCF_000956235.1 Wasmannia auropunctata
ATTGTCGGTCTTGAAACACAGTTTTTACATAAGGCCCAGAATCCACTGTAACAAATTGTCATAATTGTCAAACAATTTAATAATTTTTTTATGCTAATAAGCATCTTTAAGAATCCCCTCCCTCCAAATATGTATAAAGAATTTATTGAGAAAAATGTAACCTCAGCTCCCAGCCTTCAAGTTAAATTTATAACTTTTGAAATTAAACTTATAGACTTTTGAGTTAAATTTAAACTTCTTTGATTAAATAGAAGAAATCAGTAATGTCAATAATAGCCGACACTGGATGCACATGTGTATAAAGAAATTATAATATTGTTAAAAACAAGTTACACAATAATGCAAAAAGACGCAAACGTTTCAACCCTATTTTTGGATCATCTTCTACAAATAGGAGAATAATTGAAGAGAGGAAAAAAAGGCTGAACTTCCGAAAACGACCCACGCTTAATTGTTACGATTTTTGGCAGAAATACTCGGAATGATGTCAAATGAATATCCTTAAATGGATTTTCTGCGCAAACAAAGTTTAATCAGAAGAGCAC
>NW_012087293.1:0-576 GCF_000956235.1 Wasmannia auropunctata
GACGTGTGCTCTTCCGATCTGAGAAAGCTTGAATGTGAACTTCCAAAAATTCAAAGAATTCAAATTTAAATTTTAAATATCTTTGATTGTTGCGTTTTCTTTTTTATCTTATATACTTCGGCGAACAAACCTGTTCCAGTAGAATAGTAAGAAGAGCATCGGCGGCGTCTCTCACGCGCATGGACGCGGGTTTCAGCTCCTTTTCGTCTTTCATCTTGATAGGCTCTCCCGGCTTCCCGACGCTCTTAGTGCCGGACACTCCGAGCTCAACGACTTCTAATACCGTGGTCAAGCAGTCTTTGTCCTTCAATAGCAGAGAAAAAAAAAGAAATCAACGTATAAATGTACGAATTTCAATTAAGATTAATTTCGTAAAATCATCCGTAAAAAGTCGCCAACCTGCAGCAATTGCGGATGAGCAGTTAGCCAAGTTGTCAAGCAGCTGAACGCCGCGACGATAGACGAGTGGAGATCCTTAGAGTGCGCCGGGGGTGGACGCCAACATTGATACGAAATGTAGTCGCACAGCCACTTTACCGCTCTCTTGCATTCCAGAGCGTCTGCAACATACACAGC
>NW_012087294.1:0-576 GCF_000956235.1 Wasmannia auropunctata
ATTTGTTTATCGATACTCCTCGATATTTCTGCCGCGACACTTGTCACAGATAAATGAGAGAGGCAAATACGTGTAGTTTCGTTGAACGACCAGCTGAAAACAATACGAGATATTGAACTTGAACGTATTATATTCAGCGAGTAGTTGACAAAAGCGTAGTAGATCTTGAATTCTTGTGTAACAAAATAGTCGTGACAAATTTTTCAAGTTTTCGTTCAGTCGAGTAATAATTTTTTCATATATAATGTTTATATTGTTGCAATTTGTATAATTCGATATATTAAACGTATTAAACATATCGTTTAAAACAGTATTTGAAATTTATTTATTCCAAGTATACAAATTTCGCCTATATATATTATTATTAAATTGTCACATTATTATTATAGTATTATTATTTTAGCCGCGACATTTTTTATAAATTTTTATAAGCTTACACGGAGAGAATTTTCTTTTAAAATTTACCCTGAAAATCATGTTAATTGTGAGACAATATAATATTTAGGTAAATTTTACTGTGCACTACAATGAATTTTACTGCGAAATTTTATTGTAGTGCACAGAGATCGGAAGAGC
>NW_012087295.1:0-611 GCF_000956235.1 Wasmannia auropunctata
GCTGGTAAAAATCTTAAAAGCCGCCTTCGTCTGCCGGCTTTCCGACCGCTCTACCGACCAGATGATACCCGCTTCCTAGAGCTTAGAAGTAAAGCGTCTTTGCTTTGGCCAAGCAGTTCTCGACAGCTAACACAAACTCCTTCCGCTGCCTTCCTGGCTCTCGCCCCAGAGTAAAGCGTCTTTACTTGCGCCACGAGTTCGTGATGGACCCGGGCTAGCCCGAAGTCCTAATCCAACTTAGCCCGAGTCAACAACACCGCAGACCCCGTATTCGGGGTCAGAGCCAAGTGTCTTGGCCGTCGACTCGCCTCGCGTCCCGGCATCCGCCTCCTGGGTAAAACGCCGTTACTCACACCGAGAGCCCTTGATAGGCGACCCGGAAAACCCCCCGCGTGACACGATCGCGAAACTGTCGTCGGGGCATTTGGCAGTTACCACGTGGTAACTGTCATTTCGGCACGAGAATAACACGTGACGTCGCGTCATCTCGCCGCGTTTGCGTTCGCGACAGCGTCCACCGCCATCCACGCTACTCGTTACGATACTCCGCGCTACCTGTGGCACGGCCCGCTTGTACATAACTTGTATATACATATATATATATATATATA
>NW_012087296.1:0-617 GCF_000956235.1 Wasmannia auropunctata
CCACTTTGGACGGGGTGTATTGGTTGTTCAAGAAAAGATATTAATTCGGCGCCAAAATCATAAATCAGTAATAATACAAGCTAAAGAGCGGAAATGAAACGTGTAATTAATGTTTCCATATTGCACAAATGTAATAACATGTTTACTGGGATTATAATTATAGTAACAATTACGTGCATTAACCACCCGTGTATTTTTATAAATATTATATCCCAAAGTGCAACAGTATCCAGAAGTGTATAAACAATTCCATCCACGAGAAACGAAATTCGACAGCATTTGTTTATGTAAATTCTGTATACAGAGACGCAGACAGAGCCGTACGGCGGATACTCTCATTTGTGCGCTCACGGCAATTACGGCGCGTAATGGAACGAAAATAGTATCTCGTGCGGTTCACGGCCTCCCTAAGCCGAGCCTCTAACCAGACCAAGTAATACGCGTGTCAGTGGAAAATTAAATAAAACGCCAGGCAGCATACTCACAAATAACAATCGTCTATCCGTAGAATATCCAAGCCCTGACATTGAAAGCCATCTAATTGCAATCACATGAAGAAAGTACATTTATGACTTTTCATCACATATTTATACCTTATTTCTAAAATATCAGTAAGA
>NW_012087297.1:0-622 GCF_000956235.1 Wasmannia auropunctata
CGTGTGCTCTTCCGATCTATTTAAATTCGATTCGTATTCGAATTAAAGAGATTCGATTCGATTGGATTCGAAGTGAAAATTTCAGATTCGATTCGATTCGATTCCGAACATGTTATAAAAATTCGATTCGATTCGATTCGACCATGTAAATGCCTGATTCGCACACCTCTAGATCAATTATATAAATTTTTTGAAATAAATGTCTAAATACTTTTTGAGCGTAAAGCTCGTGAATTATTTTAAACGTTCAACGCTTCGCAGCTGGTTCTCAAAGTTGCTTTCAACTTTAAACGTTTCGTATTGGTGCTTTGAACAAAATGCCTCCTGCATTATAGGCTTACCTCGCGGTAAGCCGCGCCGGTCCACCGTGCGCGAAGGCTGTATAATAAAGAAAGATCAGGTACGATAAAGCTGTCCACGTCGCGACAGCTTCAAAGGGAGTGAGTGGCATTGCCGTTTAAAAGGACTATTAAAAGAGATAAGGAGCTTTCTGCTATTTGAGAACGCTCGCGAGCGCCGATCACCGAGTGACCTTGCGCCCGCGCGAATCTCCCGGCGGAATATATGCACCGGCTGGATTAATAAATTTCATTAATGTCCGTTTCTACTAATGTAGATTAAC
>NW_012087298.1:0-3714 GCF_000956235.1 Wasmannia auropunctata
TTTTGTTAAAAGAAGATCATAAACATCAAATTTTGTTCGATAATAGATGTACCGCTTAGGTTTCATTGTTCAATTTTGTACAATAATAGATGTACCGCTTAGGTTTTATTGTTTAATTTTGTACAACTGTTTTTGTTCGAAAAGGAGATCATAAACATCAAATTTTGTTCGAGGAGCACGCTAACACTTGGCACCCTTTTTTACTTTTTTTAAAAAAGTCAATTTTGTAATATCGTTATACGGTATAAAATTTGTTTATTATTTATACCTGCTGCAATCCTAAATTATTAATTCGTATATTATTCCGTATTTATACCACTGAGTTTTTATTAGAATTTTTTAGAAACGTAAAAAAATGTATATTAATTTTCAAATGATACACTTCTTTCGAGCACCCACTAATGGAATGATGGTGTGAATTTGATATGACATTTTAAATTGTACATTTTTTCTGAGGAAAAAACAGAAATGTTTTAAAAACCAAATTTTTTAGGGTAAAATTTTCTCACAAATCCAACGGTATTATTCATTTTAATAAAAAACCTATTTAATAATTAAAAATTAATTATAAATAAGTTACTGTTTTGAAAAACGTCACTTTTTTTAAAAGAAAACTGCCATTTTTTTGTTATTTCATGAAATGAAGTAAAACTTGCGTGATTCTTTAGTTAAAATAATGTAATTTAATAAAAAATTATTGTCGTTGCTGAAATAGAAAGTAAAATATTTTTCCACATAACCAAAAATTTGGATATTTTCTATTCATTTAATAGTAATTTGAATTTTTCTAATAAATTTTTTAAAAATAATTTCAATAAAAATCAAGTATTTTAAGAACAAATCTTGTCAATTTATAAAGTGAATTATTAATAAAAACTGTTAACATAATTAAAATTATGTTAAAAAGTAATGATAATGTTATCATGGAAGTTAAGACGTCTACAAACAGATGGAATAAGATTATACATACAAATGTTTTATTTGTTATTATGATGTAAAAAAGGGAACATATTGCAATGTTTATAACGTAATGTAAAAAAAAGAACATATTACAATGTTTATAAATGTGTAAAACACTAAAAGTAGACATCGATCTGGCATACACTATTTGAATACAAGTGCAAATATGCACTATAACGAACTTGCGAAATTAATATTTCGTTAATCTGCACGAAATTGAAGCTGTGCATGTTCGTACCTGTCACTCAGGTACCGTACATATTTAACGTAGTGGGGATAAGCCGCGACAAATGTCTTTGTGCAAATGCCAGCAATTCGAAAATTTTCGCGGTGTGAATTCACACTCTTGTACTATTTGAAGATTAATACTGTATTTGTTTATTTCTTATTTATTTCATATGTTCGATATATGAATTAAGGATAGCATTGCAAAGTTCTATTTCAAACATTATTAATGAGATATGAAATTTTACTATTCGTAAAACACTCATAAAATATGATATAACAATTGTTTGTAATAAGTTATTTTCTTATAGGTTTTTATTTAAATGCCATGTAAAATATAATAACAACACTATATTGAATTTCTAGCATACATTAATCCACTTATGAAAATCAGGAATCAGAAACACGATTAAAAAAGAAAAACAATCATTTTTTATCGAACTTTTTAAATAGGGATAGTGAGATAAATACATTACAATTGATTATAGCAATTCTTGATATAAATCAACAATTACAAAGCATATTAAAAACTTGTGAACAACTTAACATAAATCCATGTTCAGAAACATCTCAAAACACTGCGAAAAAATAATACCACAATATATACAAAATTCAATTATGAACCCCAAACCACAGTATAACATTTCTTATACTATGCTCAAGCCCCAACTTGGGGCCCCCAAAAGGCGCGAGGTTACTCTGTATGTGCCTCTTTATAGAGATCCGAAACATTTTCTTCTTACGAGAAACGAGTCCATCTCGCGGCGGCACCACGCACTACGTCACTTGCTTGGCCAGCCTGGCAAGCGCGAGCAGTAGTACAGATATACGCTATGACGGACTGCTACCTGCATCCGCACAGTTTAGCTTCTTTTCACTTAAATTTAGAGAAATACCACCGGCATTATAGCGTTACACGTATTATGCAGTACTAAAGAGTACTACAAACAGGTCGCATTGTCAGGTTTACCCTACTGATTATAGATTTTGGCCGAGAGATGTGGTTAGAAGATATGAAAAATCCCAGTCAACACAATTTGTGATTGTTATATAATTTGGGAGTAACACTTGATATAACAAATATTTTATAATATTTATATCATAGTTATCTCTATGTACTGATCTTTTTTATATAATATGAATGTACGATTGCTACATATTATTTATACATATAAAAAGTATGTGATGTTTCAATATATAGCTAATATTGCAATATGATATTGTAGCAATATAAAATTAATATCATTAATTTGTTATGTGTTAATACTCCCAAGCAGCACAAAAAAGTCGAGGTGACGTCGAGCCGACATCGACGATGCAACCGTTAGTCAGCAATTAACGTCGACGCGACGTAGATCTGACTGCAATTCGACCAAAGTGGTCACACAAATCATGGTCGGTTCGACGTCTCGCATCCGGACTTTTAGTTGTATTATGTATAAATGCGTATATTTTATCTGACATCAGATTCTGTATGGCAAATACAACCTAAACTAACTAGTGAAACTAGTCGATCATTTAAATAGGAAATTATATACATAAACTATTATAACATTTTGTATAGAGAAGTTAACCAACATTACATTTATAGTTAAAAATTAGATGTCAATTGTATACCTACTTTATCGTAATGTGTAGTAAGTTCGAGATATACAAAATAGATTAAAATGAAAGAATATATTGCACGTTGAACAAAATTCCTAACTTTAAAAGTAATATCTCAAGTGTTTGGGTATGAAAAATGAAAACGGAGCAAATTTTTTTGACAAACATGTTCAAGATAAGCAGAAAAAATTAAAACGCCTTTAAAATTAAACTTTAAAAAAAAAAATAAAACTTTATTATTATTTTTTGAAAATTTATTTTTTAATTTTTTTTATCATAAAACCAGTAAACACTATTAGTCAATTTAACTTGTAAGTATAAATAGAAGTATTTTATGATTAAAAGAAGTACTAAATGATAAAAAATTTTTATTTGTGAAAAACATTCAAAAATTTTAAAAATGAAAAAGTGATAAACTGAATTATTATGAAGAAAAATCTTGCCCGGATCGTTTTGAAATGTAATATTTCACATGTTTTATAGTATATAAATTATTTGCAGATATACACAAACATGAAACTAATAGTCAGACAAAGTACCTGGGTCGCATGAAAACGCAATGTTCCACAGTCAATGATTTATAGTATATGAAAAATTTGTAATAAAAATTAATTAACATATGTAAAAACATTATTACATACAATAGTTGCGGATATACAAACATGAATGCAATAGTTAGATAAAAAAGCATATACAATTGAAATTATTTTCATATAAATTTACATATTGTTTAATATACAGAAATGCAATTAATGCGACCCGGGCACGCTAAGTTTTTTCTTCATTATAATCCAGTTTATCACTTTTCCATTTTTTAAATTTTTGAATGTTTTTCACAAATAAGCTTTTTGAGGTCTTTTTTTAAATAATGAGGCTAGTTTAATATCTTGGCCATAAAGATCGGAAGAGCACACGTCTGAACTC
>NW_012087299.1:0-647 GCF_000956235.1 Wasmannia auropunctata
CCCTCTCTTTCTCCCTCTCTCTCAAGTCACCAAAGACTCGTTAATTTCCGCTAAACTCGAGCGCTTAATAAGATACCAATAGATCTGCGTCTAATCAAGGCCGCTTTAATTACAAGTGTGTTTAAGAACAACGTTGGGCAGAAGCTCTCCCGTTTCCCGTGATATCATCTGTCACAAGCCACCCGTGAAATAATTAGCCATTATCCAATCCTTGTGGTTCGTTGCCGAGTAAGTATTCTGGGGCAACCTCGCGAAAAGTTGGGTCATCCGAGGCAAACTTAAAGTAGAATACTATAATACGGCGCACACAAATATCGTCGCAACAGGCGCAACTCAAGAGACGCGGCGTTTAATTTCGCTGCACCGGCACACGGGGGCGATCGGGATCGGCGAAGTGCAATTGCAACTCTCTTAATTGCAACGGCAGATAAATACGCCGGCGTAAATTAGGGAGTTTCTGGAAACTTAAAGCGTCGCGGCTGCCGACTAAATTGAGCGATTCAGGACTGGAAGGAAATCATCTCAGAGCATTGTGCGACTGCGACTGGGATCGTCAAAGATCTGTAATGACTCGCAAACTCGAACACAGCCGTTAATGACTTGCAAAGTGCAGTTCGCGGAATCGTATGCCGTCTTCTGCTTGAACA
>NW_012087300.1:0-684 GCF_000956235.1 Wasmannia auropunctata
CTATGATCTAGTAAACCACCATATACATTTGAGAAGCGTAATATTGCTACATTAAAGTTAGAACCTTTTAAATTTATTACTTGTTCTTCAATAAATGCTTTACCTTTGGCGTAATTATTTATTGGGTTGATACTAGCAGACTCTGCAACTGGTAGTTCCTTTTGTTCTCCATATACTTCTCTACTGCTTGCATATATAAACCATGGTTTATTCGGAAGCGACTTGCAGAATTCTAAGAATTGGATTGTACCATCGACATTAACTTTTTGGCACAATTCAGGATAAAGCTCACCATGTATAACTCTAGAAATTGCAGCCAGATGAATAACCCCCGTACACTTAGCGAGTAGCGGCATTATATCTTCTGAAAAAAAACTGAGTGGGTTGTCGCGAAACCTAATATCGCAGCTTATTACTTCATAACCCTGCTTTTCTAACTTTTCTACTAAAGCCGATCCTATCAAACCTGCAGCACCTGTTATTAATATTCCCATGTGTCCCTCTCACTACAACCAGGAAAATCTTTCACACCTATCATCTTACAAGTAAGACTTAAAAAGCATTATAAAACTAGTATAAAACAAATGTCAACTTAAATTAATGAATAAAAAAATATAGTTATGAAAGAAGGGTTGGTTGTCTTCTTCTATTTGCCTGAAAATAGATCGGAAGAGCACACGTCTG
>NW_012087301.1:0-715 GCF_000956235.1 Wasmannia auropunctata
GACATTTTTTGGTATCGTTAAAATAATATAATAAATATCAATACTTGAATTGCTTAATTACATATATATTATTTTTATGCAATAAGTTTTCTGTTTTTCTTTTATTATAAATTTTTCATTTTGTTTTAATGAGATACATTAAGAATAAATAAATAAATAAATAAATAAATAAATAATCAAGCTAAAATCAGGATAAAGAAAGATATCTTAATAATCAAAAATTCTGGGAATATAATGGTATCACTGATATCGTAGATGCAATTTTACAACATAAATATAGTTGCAGCGATTCCTGTGTATTCTTTTTTGACATAAATACATCCTTTAATTACTGATTTGTAAAAATTAGCCATAAATAGGGCGCGTGTATTCGTGCACATTTAGCCTGTTACATTGTGTCGCGTTGCGCGGTGTTTCGTCAAGCATGAGATAATTAACCTAATCGTTGCGATTCTTCCTGTCTCTATATCCGTCGACAATTCCGTGAAAAATGAATGATCGTACAAAATGTGACAAAATTGTTTATCACGTGAAATTTATCGTTAATTAAGACATTAATTTTATCATCGCATATCTTGTACATTGTAATAGATAATTAATAAACAATCAATGGATAATTAGTAGATATTTGTACTGTTTCCACATTTATTAGCTAGTATTCCAAGATATAACATAAATTCATAGATAACTAATTATAATAATACGATATTATCAA
>NW_012087302.1:0-806 GCF_000956235.1 Wasmannia auropunctata
TTTCAGTGATATTCACTGTTTGAAACAGTATATATTATCACTGAAACAACATTGAAACATAGTCATTGCTTGTCACAGTTCAAAGTATAGTACAGTTATAGGAAAATGAACTGATACACTGAAAATCAGTGATGATTCCACTGACTCACTCTTAGAGAGTACAGTGTAAAAAATATAAATTGTAATTTATATAATGAATCAATTATTACGTAGCTTGTATAAAAGCTTGTATAGAACGATAAATGAATAATATGGATTTTGCCTGTTCTGTCGTCTAGAATGAAGAGTGCTTTGTACTGATCTTCAAGATTAATCCACGAGAGTATTTCTTGATAGTACCAAGTTAGCTTACCGTGTTTGTTATATATGTCAAAAACTATGCTACGTCTACGGCATGTATGCTAAATAAAGTAATTCGTTCAAATTTACGATGGAAGTAAGAGTAATTCTCGGCTTGTGCAATTAGCGAGTTAAAAAACTACCCGCGAGCTGAAAACGGATGAAAATCCGTAAACTGGAGCCGCGCGCTCAACAAAGGATCGCCAACATTTAATGTGAGAGAATTACGCTTGTACTCGTTCCGCGCGAATTTATTTACACGCCTAGCTGTCGCGAACGCATTAGCCGCCCGAATCGAGAACTACGTGTATGGAGTTTAATTACAATTTTGATGAGGGCGGCGTTAAGCCAGGAATATCACGACCGAGTGCTCCGCATAGACACGCGCACACGCAGCAGACTGATCCGCGCGTAGACACGGTTGCGGCATTAGGCGGTTCACAGTTGACGCTCTCGTACAAGACAGG
>NW_012087303.1:0-1006 GCF_000956235.1 Wasmannia auropunctata
TTTGCCAAATATAGATCTGAAAATAATTTTATTGTCGAATCATCAAAATAACTTGTTGGAATATTAAAACTGATAAGCATTGCTATAAAACGTTTTGATATTCTAGCAATCATTTTGACTTTCACACAAAATTATTTTGATTATTGACCAAAAATTACTTTCAGATCTGGATTCAGCAAAATTGTTCTTTCCGTGATATTATTAATATACGTAAATTGTTTAACATGATATTTAATACTTTCCAGATTTCTACATACATGTATAGTTTGCAGAAGCTTCGCGCGCGTTTGGAAATTATTTTATATATCCAGAGCCATGAATTCTCTCGCAGAGAATAACTTTCATGGTGACGCGAACTGCGACACGAAACGTTATCTTTATCATCGATAATACCGGCTATACATTCATCGATGCGTATCTACCCGTTGGAGAGACGTTTCGAGGAGATATGTAGAGCAGGACGTTGAAGAGGGGCTCCCAAGGGGTGGTGTGGCGGGCTCCAGGGCCAAGGGCCAAGCGCCGACGTGTCACAGTCCGACGCGCTCCGCCGACTCGCTCACGTGTCTGCGCACGTGTCGCAAAACGAGCCCTCCCCCCGGTCTGTCATCATTATGCAAGGAGGCCATACAAATCACGCCCCGCTTACCGCGGGCGCCTTCGTCGCATGGCTTGAATTAACGCGACGGAGCTTTCGAATTGACCCCCGGGACCACCCCTCCGATCCGCCACGCGCGCGGCCGCGAATCTCTCCTCGTCCTTCAAGTTCTTCACCGAAACGTTCGCTTTGAAGAAGCCTCATCGGCTGCTTTCGACGCCGCTCGATCAATTTAAAGACTGTCGCTTTGGTGCAAATTGTGCAGTTTCGAAATCGGGCACGATTTATCGATTTTAGCACGAACTTAGACGCATCTTTTTCATCCGACAATTCTTCACAAAGTTAAGGATTGTCTTATACTAAATGAAATTACAATATTTAGGCGCATTTTCTTATATACAATTTAATTTC
>NW_012087304.1:0-999 GCF_000956235.1 Wasmannia auropunctata
ATTAACTTATAAAATTAGCGGGAGCCCCGAGCATAATAACGGTCTGTTAGACCGACATTGTGATTAGTGTGATTTTTTTGGGCGTGGTGATTTAATGATTAATAATAATTCTTAAAACAATCTTATTCGTAAGTATAATCTTCGTTATAACTTTCGTTGTTTACATTTAAGAATCTATGTCTCAAGTCCACTGGCATTCCCCACGTGCGTAAGTCCATTCCCGCGTGTCTGTTCGTGCTCGAGGAACAAAGATCGACCTCGATGCAACGAGAGCACGCGTTTTGCTCTTATACTTGCAGAGAAGGCATTCTCGTGACGCCAGCCTCTTTCGCGCGCGACCGCGTATCATTACCGGCGATCGCGATACCGATATACCTTGGCGACGCGGAGAACGGTTATCGCGCGCTACTTGGGACGGAGGGAAAGAAAAAAAAAACGGGGTCGACTTAACGAGCACTTGTGAGTGCCTTTGATCTGGTTTAATTAGCCGCGAGCCGCTCAACTACCGGCGGATTTATCGTCCGAGAAGAAACGCGCTTCCACGAAGAGGCGGCCGGCACAAAAAGGGCGGTCCTTTTGAGGTACTTTCGACGATACGTCGGATTCCGTAGAAACTCCAGTTTAACGATCTGCCCCGAGCAGCTGTTACTCACAAAGCGTCAGTCAGCTGTTAGGCAAATTCTTCTCGAGTTCGATATTTCAAGAAAGAGAAAACAAAGTGAAGAAACTGAGAAGTATCTGTGCGATACTGCTGCTGAAAAAAATAAGTGGCTCTGTACGCCCCTTCTGGAATTCTGTGCCTTATAGGTGTCAGTTCATATCGACATATACGTAGGAAATACCAGGGCTGGTGGTTATAACTTTTTGATAACGCTTTTTACGGCCAATAAATCAGATAAATATCGCAGAGATTTATCAAAAGCTGTAAATCTATACATTATACAAATATTATTTTAATGTGAAATTGTACTTTTACATTAATAAAATCTTACGATAATA
>NW_012087305.1:0-1148 GCF_000956235.1 Wasmannia auropunctata
ACGTGAATAAAACCTTCTGAAGATAAGTTGAAAGTTATCTCAACTGCCTTGGTTGCCAGACACACGAAGATAGCTGCGTAGGATTTTACAGTTTTCGCATTTCGTCGTTTAGATTCACGAAGCTGAAAGGGACCACAAAAATCCACTCCCACATTAGAAAAGCTCATGAAACTTGAACTCTTTGCTTCGGCAGATTGCCCATAATTGGCTGAATAACCGAAGGATTTGCGCGAAAACACTTGATACACTTTCTTATAATATGACAGACCACATTTCTTCCGTTCAGTGGCCAAAATCTTTGACGTAGAGATGCTAATGTGGTCTGTGATCCTGCATAAAGTTATCTGGTATGCGCGTGTTCTATCAATAATCGTGTGAACGAATGCTTTGAAGGTAGTGCCATTTGATGTTTCGCTTGAGTATGGCAAACTGGCATACTGAAGTCTGCCACCTACACGTAAAATTCCTTGCTCATCGAGAAAGGGAATAAGAGATGAAAGTTTGCTATTTCTCGGTAACTGTTGATTATTCCGTAAGCATTTGAGCTTGCTCGGAAACGCAGATAACTGAATTATTTTAACCAACGACTGTGTAGCTTCGCCGATTTCTTTGCTAGACAAACCCTCCTTGTGTTTAGGTTTGCTAGAGCAACAATTGTTAAGAAAGCGTAGAATATATCCGTGCACTCGGATCAATTTGTTGAAGGTTGAACATCTGTCGAATAACCATGGAGGCTCTGATATAGCAGTTGTGGTTGTTGCCATTTTTCTCTGCTCTGGCACTTCTTGATCTGATATTAAAGGCTGAATGTGCCAATTGGTTGTATCTTGAGAAAGCTACGTGGGACCCGTCCATTATAGATCAGCCTTGAGTAGCGATGATGGTGACATCCGTCTCGAAATGATGTCCGCAGGATTATGCGAAGAATCCACGTAGTACCAGTCGCTCGGATCAGAAATATCTTGGATCGTGCTAACATGATTGGTTACAAATATACTCAATCTTCTTGGAGATAGGAACAGATTTAAGAGGATGCTAAAAGGTCGGCGAAATTTGTACGAAGTCGATAAAGCAGACTCGTCAGTGTCAGTGATATCTCTAAATGAACTTCCTACAATAATTCTTGTGATCTCACTCAAACACGTGCA
>NW_012087306.1:0-1095 GCF_000956235.1 Wasmannia auropunctata
TGCCAGCCCGCTCAGAGATGTGTATAAGAGACAGAGATAGGAGTGGAAATATCGTCTCGGAAGTATCCGCGGCGGCGACTGTGCGCCGGTTCGGTTGCGGAAAAGTTGGCGTATAAATATCAATAAACGCCTTGCTTTCGAAGGTTGATTTCTCGCGAGTAGCGCGCGCGAAAATACATCCCGCGAGGTACTTCTCGAATATTCTTTGCGTAAGTCCGTGCAATGCTTCTTCTATCTCGCCGCCCCGTATGGTATCAACTTCGGCCGCATATACTTGACTTCGTTGTGTCACGATGATCAATTTTATTCTATTTATTTATTCCTTTGCCCGCGAATGCGGGACTATTCGATCAAATTTAGGCAGCAATGACAAGCCGAAAAATTCTGACGGCAATTGCTCGATCGAGTGGAGTGGACGTGGAAAGCTATTTCTCGTCGATTAACATGAAATTTCCAACGGCGCGAACATTTGGCCGGGCGGACATAGTGAAGCGTGACGGCCATTCAAACCGGTCCTTTTGGAGCCTAGGACGGCAACGTCATGAAGATAGTAATTTCGCGGAGCAGCCGGTAGAAATTCACCCCGTGCGCGCCACATGCACGAGGATATATTCAAATAATGCAACAACGTGGCACGACTGTAAATTATTCGGCAAACACGCGCAGTGGCTTTTTGTTCCCGACATCTGTATATACCGGAAAACAAAAAATAAAAAATTAAAAAAATAAAACATAAAAACGAAGAAAAACCAGGAACGCACCTGGCGAGTACGTAAATCTCGCACGCCGCCACTTTCGCACAGCCTCGACGGACGGACGCGGAGGAGAGGGGGAGCGAGGGGCTCCGCGAGAGTTCCGCTTAATCTGTTTTGAAATCAAAATCGTCCGTATCCGCGCGCATGGAATATGCTCGCGGCGCGGATGATTCATCGGTGACCGTGTTACAAGCTAACGTAAGAAGAACAGGAGGAACAGACAGAAGTGAGAAATGCGAGAAGTAACGCGAAGGGACTTCTGGGCCGGCGAGCAAGATTGAAATAGGCGAGATGCAGCCACGCAAAGAGTGGCGTATGTAAATGTTATATACATTTCCAA
>NW_012087307.1:0-1349 GCF_000956235.1 Wasmannia auropunctata
CTGGGGACACGCTTCCTCGATAACTAATTGCGAAAGATCACGGCGAAAGTAAGACAAATTCCGGCGGCGAGATCATCGCCGTCGCCGCAAGCGCTGAGAATAATGCGATCTGTCCGAATGAGTGCCGCGTCCCCGTTTGCGTTCGGCAGTTCTTCAATATCGTTCATCTTGTGAAGCGGGACCGAGGGAGACCGGCGCGCGATTTCGCGTACGAAGCTTTTACCACGTTTCTGATCTATTGTTTCGTTTCCGCCGTTCCGTACTCGAGTTCTCACTCTTGCTCGGTCCGAAAATAAAAGGACGTTGAATGCATGCTGCAGCGGTGCCTCGACATGCCGGCGCATTTTCGAGTTATTGGTGGCAAAAGTAGTAACGTGATTCTGCGGTTTCTAGTATCGTTACGCGCCGTGAGAAGGCAATAAAATACCAGAGAAAGAGAGATGTGAAGGATGCCGCATCGCGATCGCCACGAGGCGATTACTTTACGATCATTTTACCCCGCGACGAGTATCTAGGCTAATTAAATGCCTATTGTTAAAATATCTTCGCGCTAAATAAAACGAATTAGCGGCGCACTTAATCGGCGTTCGTATCCGTTACGTTCGTTGCGCAACAGATAAAATTACACGCGATTATCATTATTATCGCGTTCATTATCACCGACATTATAATCCGCGATTACAATTAATAGAGTTAGCAGCTTGACTGCTAACGAGGCGAATGCTTTAACGCGCGGCTGCTCTAACGCGCTTAATCTCGCTCGTCGAGATACTATACAGCGCGCATAGATACGAGCGTGCATTAATTAACTTTCCGTCTCTTTAATGCCGATAATCGAACTCGCGCTACGCTGTTTTGTCGAGAGACTGAACATTCTTTTTGTTTTTTCTTTGCCAACGCGGGCGACCGGTCCCCCAGTTTTCACTTTCCCCTCGACTTAACTGATGGAGAACGAGGAGACGAGAGGCGAGACGGCCATTATAATGGACGTTTATCGTTAAAAGCGATTTCCATTAACTGCAGCTCGAAGAGCGGCAGACCCGCTGGGAAAAGTGAGCGTTCATTGAAAACTTTCGTTCGCTTTTGCATGTTTTTTGCGCAAATCTTGTCGCCTCTACCAATGACGGTTATCAAATAAGACCTTTCATGTATTTTTTTCTCGAATTTTTCGGAAAATATGTGATAAAATGAAAGTAACCATAAATAACGTACTTTATAAATATAATTGCTTTGTTGCCTTATTTGTTCCGTTTTCGAAGGAAACACCAAATAGTATTATCAATATAAGTTTGAGAGAAATAATTAATACGAAAGAGAGATCGGAAGAGCACACGTCTGAACTCCAGTCA
>NW_012087308.1:0-2047 GCF_000956235.1 Wasmannia auropunctata
TCTTCATTAGTCAAACTTAACAGGATATCCTGTCCTTCGATCGCACGACGTATAGTGTCCGTGATGCAGTTTTGTATGTTTCTACACAAGACCATGTTATCGCTGTACGACTAGACATTGTGCATAACAGGTTTGACCCACCATGCAACCTGTCCGGTCCGAGAATAACCGCGAAAGCGCGCGTCTCTCGGCCCGGCATGGCGGGACGACGAAAATCACTTTCGTCGCGGTTCGCGCGTCTTCGCGCGCGTGCGCTAATCGCGGCGCGATGGCGCGATACCGGAGGTCGCGCGGGGAATTACTTACCGGTACTCTCCTCGTGGCGGCGAGGATTCCGTCGCGCACGGACCGGTCGCGCTGGGTAACGTAAGCGCGGAAAGACAGAAGAAACGGCGATCGGCAGAATGGGACAGAAAGAGAGAGAGACCGAGAGAGAGAGAGAGAGAGACGGGAGGGGGGCTACGTCGCAAATCTCATCGGAATGACCACAACTCGCTCGAGAGTTCGCGAAATTTAACGTTTAAACAATTCTCTCTTTGCAAGCACAGAAGTTGCGAAGAACTTCAAGAGTCACTCGCCGAGTCAAACAACCTTGCGGAAAGTTAAAGTAAATCGCGTCGTGCTTTCTACACCAGGAAAACTCTCCGCCGCGCGCAAATCTCGTAATGCATTTTTCCGAATCTATTTAATCTAACAGCCAATAAAAGTATTGTGCATGCTACTACCCCTCCGTCACGAGACCGGAGAAACTTTCGTTTTTCCCGATAATTTATAACAACCCTTGCAGAATTGACACGTTTCGCCCGCCACTTCACCGAAATACCACGAAGCCTCGCTTTTACCCGAAAAATATACCGTGCCCCTCGCGTGTACGTCAGTTTTCGTCTCGTCGGACGGGTCTATTAATTAATTGGTGATCGCATATTTTGCGTTGCTTATTCGATCGAACGTTCCCTAACGTGGAGGAAGCTAATAAAATTTCAATGTAGCATACCCCTTTTGTTGATTTCTCCTAAGGTCCGAAAGGTCATTAGAAATGAATTACGAGGATAGCTAATCGATTGGAAAACGCGAGAGAGGGCGACCGTTAATAGTACACTCAGGACGGAGTATATACCGGATTCGCGTACAGTGCTGCATAAAGAGACACGCTTGTTCGTGACCATGACTGTAAGATCTCGTCTTCCTGCTTGGCCTTGGCACGCGTCGGCGGTCGATGAGGGCAAGAAAAAAGGCGCGGAGATCGTTTTCCTGGCACGACGCCTGTGTCTCGGACTAAATGAAAAGACCCTCGCTCGAGAAACCATTATACTTTCCGACACTCCTCGCGCGGGGTACGTTTACGCGCCCATGAAAACGTTTCGAAACAGTGAAACTCGTGGACCTCGCAATCTCGCGAAGAGATTTCTTGACAGATTGATCCAGCCTAGTCATTTAATTATCATAATGGAGTTTAAATCTCCGATCTCAACGCAGTTATTTTACCAAATATTAAAAAGAATAAATGCAACTATATAAATATTATTTCAGCTTAATAATTTCGCGATGTATTTTATGATTTTATACGGTCTGTTGGTTTTAATTTAAAAAATTGGAGAATAAAAGAGAGTAGCTATTAAGTAAAATAAAGTAAAAAGGTACGGCAAAGGAAGTTTCTGGTATAAAATATAAAGCCCGTCGGCCGTGCATGTGTGCGTGTGTGTATGTGCATTACATCAACCTTTCAAATTTCTTTGGTAGTTTTAGTGCGGCATGTCGTAAACTGAATTCAACAAGTTTTCATAGCAGCCATCCCGGTGTAATCTAATTCAATAACGTAAAATATATTTCAGAGATGTGCAGAACCGATAAAAATAAATGGACGAAATATAGGTGAGGTGAATTCATTTTGCAAGAAACGTACATTTGCCATAGATACAGAAAAAATACACATATAGATATAAGGATGCGACGATTGAATTGTAAAAAATGTACAAATATAAATAAAAATAAAAATACGTTCAGTTTATTTTAGCAATAACTTTTATTGGCCCGTCTTCCGTGATAC
>NW_012087309.1:0-791 GCF_000956235.1 Wasmannia auropunctata
ACGCGGAATCGATGAATGAAAAGGCGACACGCGGCTTCGCGATCTCGCGACAGTCGTGGGACGTCGTCCCACCGCAAGACACGTCATTTGATTTGCTCGATCGATCGCGATCGATCGCGTCGTCCCACGTTTCTTGCCGTCATTTGATTTCGTAACGTTATTACTTCCTTCCGCGTGGAGGAAAATTATGAGGAAGCTACATGGAAACAGTGGGTGGGACGAGCGCGATTTCCCGCGATGCGTGGGTTCTCACCGCGCGGCGTCGAACGTTCACACCTGACTGCGGCTGCGAGAACGTTCCACTCCGCGCCGACCTTGCCGCTCTTCCGCGTCGAGGCGCGGCGGCGGAGAAACGTATGGAGATCCCTCTCTCGCAGGTGATATCAGCGACTCGCGATCGCAGGTGCGATATACATATCTCGTCCACTCGCTCGGGTCCGTGACAAGTTGGATTTTTTAGCCTAGATCCGCGCGCTCGAGGGAGCCTTCGAAAAGCGCGTCACGCCGAGCTTTTTGAATTTCGTATTAGCCGAGAGCGGGGCAAGGATGCGACGGAGCGCCTCGTTATTGTATTCCGATCGAGATAACGTCTCGTAACACGATCGCGTGAAATGTGCGTTTTATACGCAATGCCAGCTCTCAATAGAACGATGCTTCAGAGATACGATCTTCATTAAATCTACATATTATCATTAATTTCGATAATAAGCAACAGATTAATTTTATTATTAACTAGTAGATTTATTATTAATTTTTTTAACAGATTAATATCTGTCTCTTATACACATCTC
>NW_012087310.1:0-451 GCF_000956235.1 Wasmannia auropunctata
GACTGGAGTTCAGACGTGTGCTCTTCCGATCTTGCGATAAATATTTTGTGTAAAATATACGACAAAGCTTCACCTGTGGATTGTGAACTAATAGCTTATGCTTCTAATAATATTGTGTATGATGCGATACATAAATAAAATGCGTATTAAACATACATCATATGTTAAAACATTATTTTTTTCGTTCCTTTTTCCTTAAAATTAAAATTAAAAAAGCGTTCTATTGCATGATGAAAAAAAAAATTCCAACGGGTGGGAGGGAGAAAGAACGAGAACCTTCCAATGAGTGGGAAAGAGACAGAACATGCGGTTGAGAAAGAATGTGAACCTTTGACCAAAATGACGGCACTGCCAACGTGGTGGCGCTGCAATCGAAAATGGCGGCGGCGGACCACGTAGTGGCGGTGGACCCTCGCGAGCCCGGCACTGCCAACGTGATGGCGCTGCGCTC
>NW_012087311.1:0-579 GCF_000956235.1 Wasmannia auropunctata
TTTAATAAGCCATAATTGAAATAGATTTTAAAGTTGGAAAAACAAATCAGTTTTTGTTGATACACGTAGAAAATTGTAATATTTTTGGGGAAATTAAAAACAGATTTGGATTCAAAGTTCAATAGTTTTATGATACGTAGATTCTGATAAATTTCCATAGTCATTTATAAATAATTGTAGTATTCTACAAGTAAGTACATGTTTTAAGTACTTAAAATCTTGTTGTTTTTTCATTTTTCAAATTTGTAAATTTTTGTACTATTTTCTAAAAAATTGTGGATTTTCATGAAATATTACTTTTATCATTTCCTTGATTTTAGAAAATTGTAATTTGTGGTATTTTTGCGAAGATGTTTCTACCTTAAAATAAATATTTTTACAAAAATAAACAAATTTTTACGAAATAATAAAAATTTCTACAAAATTTCTATTTTTGTAGTTTTTTGTAGTTATTCATCAAAATTTTTTCCGCCAGGGTACAGCGCGAATTCAACGCGCTTCAGACAAAAGCCGGGGGAAAGCGCAAAAGATTTTGGGCGCCGGGTAAAGGATCTCGCCATGGATCTGTATGAGAGCATG
>NW_012087312.1:0-311 GCF_000956235.1 Wasmannia auropunctata
GTTATAGGTTGGAGTTAAGTAAGTGTGTATAAACCATGGAATTATATATATCAGGACTGGTTGAAAACATCCATTTCAATTTTTGTACAAATATTTAAAAAAAACCATCATCTTCCAGTTTAATGTTTTTTTAATATCTTTATTTTGTCGTATTTAGAAATTTTTCTATATTGAATTCTTTATAAGTAAAAGATGATAAAAATTAAAGAAATATAAATTATAAAGAAATATATAAACACATTAACATATACATATAACACGATAAAAAAATATATATATATTACAATATCATACCACATATTACAATTTTA
>NW_012087313.1:0-517 GCF_000956235.1 Wasmannia auropunctata
CAAATACAGCCGTCGCGATCAGACGTTTCGCTCTGCTGTACGGGATCGCACTGTCTTCCCATTTCAATCCATGGTGATATGCAATCAACCAGGAAGCGCAAGACCTGTCGGATCTTGTCAAAAATTTCCATGGTAGGGGGCTCTCAAAAATGTAGTGCGAAAGAATCGTGCCTCTTCTCAGCATCGCCACTTCTTTCGCGACGAATCTCTTTCCAACGAGGAAATCTTGGAGGTCCACAAACGTTGGCACGGGCATGACTGTCGTCGTCGCCGAGAAAGTAAACCGCTCTTCGATGGTTCGTTCGTTTATATCAAACAAAAACTGTAGTATTAGTGGTGGGGGAAGGAGGATGCGCTCAGATAATCTTGCGAACAACGTTGGTCAACGGGTTGTACTGAATTACGCGATCGTGTGTGATAAGGCAATACGCGGTAGTGCTCAACGGCACGTTCTCCTTGGTCTCGAATTCCAGTCTCACGTCCACAGTCGCGCTCTTGACCGATTTGTTCTGACGAG
>NW_012087314.1:0-400 GCF_000956235.1 Wasmannia auropunctata
TGGAGTGGATTTTTCATTCTTAGGGAGTGAAAAATCATTCTAAGCGAGAGTCAATTTTCAATCCAATGTGAGCAAATAATTTCACTCTCTCAAAAAGGGTGAAATTATTCACTCCCTCCTTAAGATGACATATCCACATACATAGATTCACATACACTGAGAAGAAAGATTTTTAACAAAAAACAATTTTTTTTCTTATTTACGATTACATATTATTATTTTAGTAGTTTAATTTGTGTTTAACTATTTCGCATTATTTCCATTTTATTAATTACAATTTATACGCAGGTTTACAATTTTTAAAAACACATCGGGATTCGAACCTGAGACCTCTAGAACATCAGACTTATACGCTAACGCTGAGCTAATGATACTTCGATACGAAAGATCGGAAGAGCAC
>NW_012087315.1:0-310 GCF_000956235.1 Wasmannia auropunctata
CATAAGTAGTGATACTAGGCCGCTTCTGGACCAAATGGGGGCGAGGGGGTTGCGGGGCAGGGGGGTCTCTGCGGGGAGGGAATTGACGTCACAGGGGGAGGGTGACGTCACGGGGTTGCGGGGCAGGGGGGTCTCTGCGTGGAGGGGGCTGACGTCACAAGGAAAGGGTTAATTAATTCTTACTTTTAATTAATTATGTAGTTTTTTAAATTAATTACACAATTAAATATTATTGATTAAATATTATTTTATTATACAGTTAAATTAAATATTTTATTGCTAAAGATCGGAAGAGCACACGTCTGAACTC
>NW_012087316.1:0-502 GCF_000956235.1 Wasmannia auropunctata
TTTTACCCTTCTTTACCATTCTACTTTTTATCTTTTCTGTTTGTGAGGCCCTGACTGTTCGAGTGCGAATGCCGCGAAACACTTTGTATTTTACTCGAGTGTGCGTGTGCGCGATTTACACTGTTAATTTTGAATATTATACTGCCGCGCGCGCGCCCCCGGGACTTTTATTCTTGACGACCACTCTCTGTGATATTCCCGGGGGAGCCAAATCTGTGATAACGTATCCCCCCAGCGCGCGAGCTGGGGGGATGAAAAACTTGTAAGACTGCGCAGGCTGGGGGTAGCGTCCCCCAGCCAAACATTATAGTATTCGTGCCCACTGCGGGGGGGGCTATTGTCCTCCGCCACAATATAAGGACTGCGCAGGCTGAGGGGAAGTGCCCCTCAGCCTTAACTAGTATTATGTGCCCACAGCGGGGGGGGGCCTGTTGTCCCCCCGCCATGTGATATCTAAGAATGGCGCGCGGCCTAGCCGCCTTTTTGTATACACCCCAGGGGG
>NW_012087317.1:0-370 GCF_000956235.1 Wasmannia auropunctata
TTTCCGCATGCAATAACAAGCTGATACACAAAATGAGACTGTAATAGAGATGATAATGAAAGATTGCACTTACCAAATCTCGCGCGGTATCCAGGTATCCAGGTTACACGATGAGGGCAGGCAGCAGCGAGCAGAGCGGGCTGTCACATCTGTTGGACGAAGCACGTGGTAATGGTGATGTGCGGCGGGAAATCATGAACGTCCCTTTAGTGACTTTCATCCTAGTAACTTGTTACTAGATAAATAACCAGATGTGGCCAGTGACATAGTTGTAGGAGAAAGCGTTCCGCATACCGGCTTGCTGTTAGGGATTTTCTACGTAATAACTTCGTATAGCATACAACTGAGTCGACAAGGCACACAGGGGATA
>NW_012087318.1:0-343 GCF_000956235.1 Wasmannia auropunctata
TCGGTGGAGTCGCCATTGCCAGCGAACTGTAAGTATAGTAAAGACGGGCCGGCAAGTGCGGGCACCGAGGGCGTGAAGCGGGCTCGGGCGAAGGTGACGGGCGCGGGCTGCCGCACATGGCTGCGGGCGTGACTCTGCACTTTGCGGATAGCGCCTAAAGTCCTCTGTGCGGTATCTCCAACGGGCGCCTGTGTTTTTCGGAACATAGGCGTTCGTCCCGCCATCTTTTTCCGAGCACGTGGATCCGCGTGGCCCGTTGCTCGCAGGGAGACCGCCGCTCGGGCGGTCTCTCATCGTATAACTTCGTATAATGTAACTGAGTCGACAAGGCACACAGGGGATA
>NW_012087319.1:0-309 GCF_000956235.1 Wasmannia auropunctata
TTAATAAGACGCGCACGCCTATGTATCGAAGTTCAAGACGGACACTTTGAATACTTGTTGTAATTCCATTTTTGATTATTTAGTTATTTAGTTTAAATTTATTCATGTTATTTAGTTTAATAAATGTTGAATTTAATTTAATCAATTTTTATAAAATGTTGAATTCAATGTTGAATTAAAATTACGTTTAAAAAAATATTTATTAAATATTAAATGGTCATTATTTACGTATTTATAGTACATATGATTTATTNTAAATAACAAAATAATTATAATATTTAACAATTTTTGGTGTTTTGTTACGATAAA
>NW_012087320.1:0-458 GCF_000956235.1 Wasmannia auropunctata
CGAAAAGACGGCCGGTTGCCTATCTTCAGGCGTCGTCTTGCCCCTCTCCTTGGCCGTCTTGACCGACTGTGTCGCCTTCGGTGGGACCGGTTGCGCGGCACTGCGCGTTGCTATCTCCTTCAAGAGAGCACTTGCCATCCTCAATTCGAAGTTCGTATCGTCACATCCGTTGCCTGACATCGAAGTTGGCGTGGGCGTCTTCGAGAGGAAGGTGTCGATGGTCGAGTCAGCGCCGGGATGTCCTCTGCGCTGTCCATTGAAACGCACAACTTTTGTGCAGGAATAACGACCTCAGATGCATCCAGCTGAAACATAAGTGCCGGTTGCAAGGTTAGGTTGTAACCGGACTTCGGTTCAACGCAACGAAAAGATCGAATTACGCGTATCGCTATTTCGGCTATCGGGCAACGAATCACGAAGCCCTCAATTTTCGCAGGCCCTTCTGGCTCGTCTTTTCG
>NW_012087321.1:0-377 GCF_000956235.1 Wasmannia auropunctata
TCATTTTGAAGTAACCCTTGTATTTTTCTCATGTATATGATCAACATTATCCGATGTGCACTATAGGTAGGTTGACGATCGGATTTTGCACACCGTGTGTGTATGTGTGTATGTTTTACATGCGCCCGCATTTACACAATGTGCAAAATCCGATTGCCAACCTCCCTATAGTGCACATCGGATAATGCCGAACATACATGAGAAAAATACAAGGGTTACTTCAAAATGCTGTAACTTTGTGAAAAAAAATCGTAGCGACTTGTTTTTTTTTCAAATTAAAGAGAAAGATTCCAACTTTATGACGCTGGAAACCGCATCCCCGGGAAAAATTTTAGCAAGTCCGTGCACTCGTTCAACTTTGCAATTTTCAGTGTGGA
>NW_012087322.1:0-319 GCF_000956235.1 Wasmannia auropunctata
CCCCTTAAAAGTGCGATCGGGCACGAATTTGCGGTAGCTTAATTCTTGGTTTTATCTGGAGAATAACATATCAAAAGCTCATCAAAATTGGAGGGGGACACCTGGGTAACTCTCCTTGTAAGTCAAATTTAAAACAATTAGCCTTCCGAACAGAGGCTTGTTAAAGCTATGTCGCTCTTACAAGTGCCCTCGAGCACGTTCTGACCACGCTATTTGTCGTGACTTCCGCGTGACAATCCTGTTTGTTACGTTGAACAAACAACCAATATTGGTTGTTTTTCTTCACAAAAAGATGCGTCAGGCCTACTGCGCGGCTTCC
>NW_012087323.1:0-345 GCF_000956235.1 Wasmannia auropunctata
TCGAACAGTGTCGAAAGAGACAATATAACAACAATTTGATGAACCAAGGAAATCGCCCTTTTAATAGAGAGAATAGAATCGCTGATAATATTCAACGAGATAGAGTCCAAGAAAATTCGGGAAACCGGGATCGGGCGCAGCGAACAGGCGTAACGCTGAACGAACGCCCCCGAGTGCGCCTAATCAAACCACAGCCGCAAGAATCACCCGAGGGCACGCAAGTATAAACGTTACTTGCAATAAGATTGGAAAACCACCTCAGTTGTTTTACCCAGTAAAGATTTAACAGACGAACGTGCTAACTTTATGATTGATACGGGATCCGATATAAATATTATAAAAAGG
>NW_012087324.1:0-316 GCF_000956235.1 Wasmannia auropunctata
AATTACAGATACATTAATAAAGCTTTGAATACGTTTTCAAATTTTATCAAAATAATTTATGAAATTTTTTGAAAAAATGAAATTTTTTCTTCAACTTGACACTTTATATCTTTAAAATAATTTAAACTAAACCGTTTTGGATAGATAAAATTTTTTTCGACTTGAATTTACGTGAGGAATCATCCCTTAGAATCTTTTACATTACATAATATCCATCCTATATGTGTATAGCTTTAAAGAAAGTTGTCAATAAACAACTGTTTTTCTAGAAATGTATATGTACGTAATGATACAAAACACAGTAATATAAAGGCAG
>NW_012087325.1:0-333 GCF_000956235.1 Wasmannia auropunctata
CTGTAAGCGCTTATAAGCTTCGCTTATACCGTTCCCTTTGGCGTTATAAGCGCTCATAAAGACATTCATGACGTCATCATTACGTCATGACTCGTGCTTACAATCGCTTATTTTATCAAGGTAGAGCAACGAAAGCGTGAGCGCTGTAAGCGTATAAGCGTCCAAATGGAACGGTGGCCATCGTATTGTCGGAACGCATGTCTGATTTGTAAGTACAACTACCGAACTACATAACCTCTATGCGATTAATATAAAAGTATTGCGCTAAACTGTAATTGCAATAGCTTATAATCATAAGTAAAAAGAATATTATCTAATCGCATGTCACATATA
>NW_012087326.1:0-381 GCF_000956235.1 Wasmannia auropunctata
TTGACGATCGGATTTTGCACACCGTGTGTGTATGTGTGTATGTTTTACATACGCCCGCATTCACACAATGTGCAAAATCCGATTGCCAACCTCCCTATAATGCACATCGGATAATGCCGAACATACATGAGAAAAATACAAGGGTTACTTCAAAATGCTGTAACTTTGTGAAAAAAAATCGTTAACGACTTGTTTTTTTTTTCAAAATAAAAGAAAGATTCCATCTTTATGACGCTGGAAACCGCATCCCCGGAAAAAATTTTAGTAAGTCCATGCACTCGTTCAAACTTTGCAATTTTCAGTGTGGCAAACATGCTCTCAGATTTAAAAGTTTACAGCAACAGGGGTGCATTAAATTAAAAATCGACTCACAGGTATCTT
>NW_012087327.1:0-556 GCF_000956235.1 Wasmannia auropunctata
TCTCGTGAGCGGATACTTAGCGGTGGTTTACTCAACATTCTCGCATGTGCGAGTAACACACCGGGGCTTATTTTCGCTCTTCTTACGAGCAGACTGGCGTCTCGAATTCGAATTTTCGATACCGAATTACTCTCCATTAAGCAAAACGCGTCTTTTGAGCGAACGAGTCTTACTCTAACTTCCACACCGTTAATTAAAAATTTATCTTGATTGAAAACGTCGATTTTGAGTGAAGATGGCCAATGAGATCTAGCGCGCGTTTTGCTTGAATGTAGTTTGCGCGTCTTTGAAGTGCTGGATTGCCAGCTGCTTCTATCGAATCGTCCATGGCTCCGGGGTAATCTTCGTCCCATAGGGCGCAGGTCAGATGGGAAGTTTTTGCGGGTGAAGCATAATTTAATAATGCCTCGATGTACGCGCGGTACGCGTAAGCGTTGTTTGGTGGTGACACGAGCTTTTGATTGAAATATACGTCGATTTGATTGAACATGGAATGTAGTAGATGATTTACGGGGCCTACTTTGGGCACAAGGATAGCGCTGCCTAAGGCAATGTC
>NW_012087328.1:0-574 GCF_000956235.1 Wasmannia auropunctata
TGCATTCAGGAAACAAGCTTCATTTAAATTAGACAAGGAGAAGACAAAGGAGGAAAACACAACAAAAAATGATAGCACAGCCAAGCCAAATAAAGATACTTTCTGTGTTTACTGCAAGAACAAGGGACATGTTCGTGCGGATTGCATCAAGCTGAAGAGGAAGGAGCAAGACAAGTCCTTTCCGTCTACCTCTGCTGTTGTAGCGGCCGTTGAAGCAGCTGCCGGAACGTCTACCGACTCATCATCCGACTTGGTTGCATGCGTTACACCGACGGCGTCGAATAGATTGGAGATATCCGATCCAAGAATTAAAGTGATATCTCTCAACGGAAGTCCTTGTGAGTTGTTTGCGTTAGTGGACTCCGGAAGTTCCGCGTCTTTTATCCGTCAGTCATTATTTCTCAAATATTTTGATCGCGTCGCTCCTATTAATATGTCTGTTCGTTCTTACATGGGTCTCAATAGCTTGCCTATTCCTGTGGTGGGTACAGTTTCATCAGTCATTAGTCTCGAATCATTACCGGAATTAAATGCAAAAATTGAATTTCAAGTATTGCAGAATGATATCTTTGCG
>NW_012087329.1:0-575 GCF_000956235.1 Wasmannia auropunctata
CACAAACTGTTCGATTGATGCAACAGCTCAACGTCGACTGACTCAAGGGTCCACGGGAACCCGCGAGTAAAAATGCAAGCCAAAGAAATAATTATCTCTCCTACCTGGTAATGCCGTGAGGATGATATTGATACATTATATCACACACACGCTCCTCTGAAATGATAGCGGCTATAAAGAATATAAATGAAATCGCTAACAGTCTCAAATATATAAACGCTTTTACGGAACCGCCAATCGATCCGATACCGCCGATCCGATACAGCTGATCTGGTCAATCGAACCGCCTGTCAAACTGCCTGTCAAACCGCCTGTCGAACTGATACAGCTGATCTGTCGAACCGCCTGTCGAACTGATACCCCTGATCTGTCCAACCGCCTGTCGAACAGTCTGTCAAATCACCTGTCTGTTCTATTAAACAGCTATTAGTTCAACTACATAGAAAATTATATTCTTCCGCAACCTTCATTAGTTGGATATATTATATGAGTCAAGATAAAAAATGACCGTGTCAGCATTCGCCGCATCTCAATGCCATAACAAAGTCACGAAGACGCGTAATATGAAACCATCA
>NW_012087330.1:0-475 GCF_000956235.1 Wasmannia auropunctata
CGGTAGGTCGGTGCCGTCTCAGGTTACGCGTCGGGCGTCGCGCTTGTGGCTGCTACCGGGTGACTCGGGCGTGCTGCTATCGGCTGGGCTTCGGCTGCTTCGTGCTCGCTCGATCCTTCGCCTTATTAATCGCACTCGTTCACTTTTTGTTTCAGGTGACCAGAGATGTCGGCTGTAGGTCCTGTTCCTTCCGGATGCGGATCCCACCGCTGCCACCAAATTGTTGTGCCCGTGTGTGATTGAGGGGCACAATAAGAGGATCCGACTCCGCGGGGGAACGGGACTATACTTGTTTTAAATAACTCCGACACTCTGTTACTTTTTAAAATATAACCACTTTTATTTCACCTTAATTTCGCAGACTTGATTTTGTTTAACACCTTCACCTTAACTATTAAAGACAGAATAACTTCACGGCACGAACGTCGTGCTCGAACGTGATTATGACGGACTTAAGGACTGACCGCTCGCGGCT
>NW_012087331.1:0-388 GCF_000956235.1 Wasmannia auropunctata
ATGTATCTGGCTCTGGTGCATTTTGTACCAAAAACGAGAAAAAATGAAATAATTACAAATTTTAGTTATCCACCCTGCTAAAAATGTTCGATTAAAACCGATTAAAACGTAATCCGTTTTAATCGATTTTAATCGGTTTTAATCGGTTCAATCCGCGCTCGGATTAAAAAGTAATCGGTTTTAATTCCGAACGAATTATAATTGGTTTTAATATTACTTTTGCGGATTATTTCCAATCTGAAATCATTATATTCTAATCCCATATTGTTGTCAATTCAAATAAATCCGAATAACCGTATGGATATATAATATCCAAAATATCCGCCTAACCGTATATATATTTTTTAACTAAGTTTGTTTGTTTGTTTTTTAACTAAGTTTGTTTTTA
>NW_012087332.1:0-483 GCF_000956235.1 Wasmannia auropunctata
TAACAAATTCGTGAAGTCATTACATTTCGTGTTTTTAACAAATTCGTGACGTCATTACATTTCGTGTTTTTAACAAATTCGTGACGTCAATTACATTTCACCAAAACAAGAATAGAAATGTATATCCCAAGCAAAGTCAAACGAAAAAATGTCAACCATTTTTCTATTTAAATTTCTTTATGATCGAAGCGTAACTGTGATGTAAGAACTCGGTATCCGTTTGTAAATTGAGACTTTCATTTTGTAAAGTAATGTGAAGCATCTCAGAGATTAATCTTCTGTTAAAAAACCTCTCTGTATCTAACACTTCGACTCTCTCCCAATCTATTTCATGACCTAGATGCAACCTATGTTCAGTGATAACCGAATGTGGATTCTTATGATTGATATCATTTCTATGTTCAGAGATCCTAGTTTTTAGCTGTCTCTTCGTTTGTCCGATATAAGCTGCATCACAGTCTCTGCAAGGTACTCTGTAGACAA
>NW_012087333.1:0-471 GCF_000956235.1 Wasmannia auropunctata
TTTCTCGCGCATCTTCCAGAAACTGTCGAGGTTCAATGTGTCTGGAATTGATTACTGCACCGGTCAGTATACGACTATTGAAAGCTGCGTCTATCTCACGCCATCTGAGTTCCGCACCGTATCCAGCACCCACTTGCACAAATCGTCCGCGCACCGAATCTTTCAAACCGCGCGATACGAGCGATGACAGATTGTCTCACACCGATCGGCAATCGCGGATTTCGACTCTGCTCATCGAGCGAATCGATGAATTCGTCGACACGCTCTTCCCACGCGGTAAAGTGTTCTCGCGTAATCAACCGGGTGGCTTGCTCGTCCAGATCTCTTATCGTTTGCTCCATATTCTTTTTAGCACAAATACACAAATATATCTTTCTCACTCTGTGCAAATAGGGCACATGTTACACGGCATTATTTGAAACAACGGACATTCGCATCCCAGCATGAATAACCATCGTGGAGTATAAATTC
>NW_012087334.1:0-357 GCF_000956235.1 Wasmannia auropunctata
TTACGAAAGACGACGAGAATTAAGCCGTAATTATTAAGTATTATACGTTTGTACATCTATCTAAGCCGCTGCCATCTCTAGATCGCTCAAGTACTAGAGGTGCAGTCGGTAATTTACCGCCTATGGTAAACGGCTTGAAAATGTGGTGTCCATCCATTAAAATTCACCCTGTATATATATATGTTTCTTTCCTTTGTAAAATTATTGTTTATAATACAAGAAAAATAATAATAATATAAAAACATAAAAAATAATTGAAAGGATAATTTTTGCATCGTTTTTTTACAATCAAGCTCGAAGAAATAAAAAAAATTACCATATATAATCATATACAGGGTGTCCCGTAACGCTTAATTA
>NW_012087335.1:0-436 GCF_000956235.1 Wasmannia auropunctata
TCGTTCGTTGGAAAATCGCAATCATGTGATCCTATCCTCAGATGACAATTAAACGGATCGTATCGGAGGAAAAACATATTACATCTGTCCAAGAACAACAGAGAATTCTCTATGATCACGTAATTAACGACACTTATAATCAAAATAACACCGAAAATGTACAGTACTTTGAGTCAATGTATAAAAACCGCGATGTCTGGCGGAACGTTAGTCAGCTGAGTGACAAGCACAAAATGGCGAGGAAAGATCGAGAGCATTTTCCTTCTCCGACAGGAGAGGGCGACTAAAGCGTTTAGGAGGGGATGTGAGAATGAGATTCAGGGAGGAAGGAAGGAACTACTTCAGGGAAGGTTTAATCTGTTAAGAATCGGAAGATACGTATCACGTAATAACTTCGTATAGCATACAACTGAGTCGACAAGGCACACAGGGGATA
>NW_012087336.1:0-683 GCF_000956235.1 Wasmannia auropunctata
GGCAAAAATTTGTGCGGAGCTTAGTTTTCAAATTATAAAGAGAAATAGTTAACGAATTACGGGCCGCGTACGGAAGGTAGACAGGGGCGGCGCAACTTACTGTCCGACGGCAGGCGGTACGTGAGACCCTCGCGACGATCAGCTGACTATACACGCGCGCATAAATATGCGTTTACATTTTCTCTCTCTCTTTTTCACACGCACGCACGCACGCACGCACGCACGCCCGCACGCACGCCACGCACGCACGCACGCACGCACGCACGCACGCACGCACGCACGCACGCACGCACGCACGCACGCACGCACGCACGCACGCACGCACGCACAATAATGCGCAAACTCCGATCGAGCAACCTTCTTTCGTGGTGCACATTGAATGCGGGCGGTACTTGATCAAAATCTTGCAAAAAACAGGGTCTACTTTGGAACCTGATAACTCAGCTCCTAGGCAAGCTAGAACAATTTTCTTTATGCCATTTTAAAGGGAATGTTTTTCGGGTCTTCAAAACTAAATGTGGTGACGTTTCTCGCCTCGTTGTTGCTTTGCCCATGAAAGGCTGCAATGTCATAACATTTTTAAAACTCAAACACTCTCTGCTTTGGTTTTTGTGAAAAAAACAGTTTATTGGGACGAAAATACTCACTTAGGCCATTTTAAAGTAGAGGCCTTACCCTTCAAA
>NW_012087337.1:0-524 GCF_000956235.1 Wasmannia auropunctata
CCGACCAATTTCAGCAATCCGACAGTGAATATGGAGGCAACGAACTCGCACGATCTGGTCAGGATCAGGTTGCCGACGGCGAAGTATTCGGAGACGAGACGAACAAGCAGGGTCGACATCAGGGCTCGGTGAAGTACACGAGCCTGATTTAAAGTCCGCGCTGCCAGCTGCGAGCCAGCTGATCACGTGCGACACCGCGATTCGCGGGCGTCGCGCTCGCAGGGCAAGGGCCAATCGGCGCACTATCAGCCGATCGCGTGACCCCCTGCTGCCTGCGTGCTGCCGGAAGGACCGGCGAGCGACACTTGTGCTGTGGTCGCGTAAGGGACAGGACGCAGGATCCCGTAGTTGCCGAGTGCGAACGACGTTGAGAGAGAACATCCTCTGTAGCTGCCGCTCTTGGTGAGACGAACGTTAACGATTATAATTGTCAGCCGCCGGTTTCATTGTCGGGCGGATCGCGCTGTTTCAGTTTCGTGTTCGCGTAAATGTATGTCCGTGTGTAGAGTCCGCGTGTGCCATCC
>NW_012087338.1:0-544 GCF_000956235.1 Wasmannia auropunctata
TTGACAAATAAGCGTGTATCCATCCGCCTACCGCTGAATGCAAGCGCGCGGCGAGATACGACCGCCCCACCGCTGGTAGTTGCTAGCCGATAGTTGACGAGTGGTGGGACAGTTGTATCTCGCCGCGCGCCTGCATTCAGCGGTATGGCGGACGGATATGCGTTTATCGCCGATCTTCAAAAATTAATATCTCGTTAACGATTGCGAATTTTGCAAAATAGTAGAGGACTTTTCGATCCAGTTTAATCTGCTCTACCAGTCCACAAGATATTATCCGGTTATTACCGGACACCCTGTATATATGTATACAGGATGTCTCTTAATAGGTGTATCACGCTTATGGGTAAATAGAATGGACTAAACTGAATCGAAAAGTCCTCTACCATTTTGCAAAATTCGCAATATTTAACGAGATATTAATTTTTGAATATCGACCAAATGAGCGAGTATCCGTTCGGCGAGTCCGGGCCCACCGCCAATATTAAGCGCGCGATCGTCCATCGAGCGCGGTTGCTTAGCGCGAGAGCCGTGACACGCGGCGAGC
>NW_012087339.1:0-527 GCF_000956235.1 Wasmannia auropunctata
AAAATATAATTGATAAAAAAATTAATTGTTATCAATTAATTGTTATCAATTAATTGATGATTCAATCGATTATTGTTTAATTAATTAATTAATCCCCCCTTGACCTACATTCCCCCTACCCTTCCTCCTTGACCTACATTCTCCCCATCCTTCCTCCTTGACCTACATTCCCCCCACCCTTGACCTTGACCTACATTTGATGTAGAATCCCCCTAGTATACCTACTGACATACTGATAGAAAATAAAATAGTGTCGAAAAAAGCTCCAATTTGGCAAACAATTGAAAAAGAATTATTAAATCATGGACAAATCAAAGCGACGTCATTATATTCATTCGTTTTTTGTAACAGATACAATTTAAGAGAATTACTAGGTATTAAATTATCTAAAGTTAATTTGTGCAATCGAAATGATAGTATTCAGTCTGATACTTCATTTAATTATACTAATATAAGCGATGAAAAAACATTTGTTATAACATTAACTCAAAAAATATATCAGTCTTTACTGGAAACAAAAGTGTACG
>NW_012087340.1:0-399 GCF_000956235.1 Wasmannia auropunctata
TCAAAGTTATGGAAAATATGATATTAGCGGCGCAATTAGAAATTTTCAAGTCTTTATCCTGTAGTCTACCGAAATCTCTTTTAATTTTCACTAATGTTACGTGAGAAAGATCTCATATCTGCCATTATCATTTGCGTGCAAGCGCTACGTCTCAAAGCTATGGAAAATATGATATTAGCGGCGCAATTAGAAATTTTCAAGTCTTTATCCTGTAGTCTACCGAAATCTCCTCTTTTAATTTTCAATAACGTTACGTGAGAAAGATCTCATGTTTATTCAATAATTTGAATAGAAAATCGATATTTTTCCGTGCACAGTATTTACAATTAAAATAATTGAGATCGTTAAAGAAATAGTGACAAGTTAAAAATATAGAGTAATAGAATTTTGTTTAAGAAA
>NW_012087341.1:0-770 GCF_000956235.1 Wasmannia auropunctata
TAAACATGATATTTACAGTAATATCACAAGTTATTATTTAATATAATATTATTGTCCTTTAGTTTATAACATTATTGTTATAAAAAGTTTATAAGTAGAATTTATATTGCAAACTTAGTATATTTAAATTAATTTCAATTACTTTTATCAACTATTCTATGATACAGATGATACTTATATCAACGAATCAAGCATATGACACGTGCTGCAATAAAAGAAATATATGTATAACATATATGTATTTATATTATAATATTATAATATATATAAAAAACGGGCGCGCCAAGTATGCTGCTGCTGGAGATTTCTTCCTATCTTTGATTTTTCTGTCACGTAATTTGCTACTTGTTATCGAAATCCCCTTTTTAATTTCTGCGGTCCTCATTACGCTATCTATTGCATTTCTGTTTTTATTTTTACGTATACATTGAAAATAATACAACATGGATTTTATTAGTTTAATTTTGATATAANATTTTTTTTTTCGAGGAATATTTTTTTTAGTTTTTAATTTCAATTTACAATAAATATACTTGAAATAATATTTTGATTTCACTTCTTTTTGGTGGGATTATATTTTCGATTTTTTTAAATAAATTTTTTTGTAAAATTCATGTATTCGTCGAAGATAATACAACTTGGATTTAGTTTGTTTCATTTGATACAATAGTTTTTTCGAGTTATATTATTTGCAAAATAATTTTGCGTAATCGTGTTGTACATAAAGATAATGTCACTTGCGTTTATTTTAAATTTAATAACTTTTTTTT
>NW_012087342.1:0-414 GCF_000956235.1 Wasmannia auropunctata
TTGCAATGTAAAAAAGATCCAATTATAAATAAGTAGGACTTTGAAAATTATAATAAGGTATCTTGAAAGTATACTGAGAATACAGCACGATATGCAATGTAATATTAATTAAAACAATATTAGGTTTACATTACGCAATATTCGTTCGTACAGTGCTGTATCTTTATTAATATTTTTTTATTTATTATTTCTTACATTTTTTAGAATTATACTTATTCACTTTTGGATTTTATTTATCTAAATTATAATGGGTGATCGAAAGTTTAACGTTGTATTAAAGTCGTTGATCAAAAGGTAGTTTTCAGTTCTGTATATATAGCAATAAAATGGCAGATTTCAGGTCATATACATTTTATTGTCTGCAATAAGATTTTAATTCGTATTAAATATTTCGTTGCGCACTACGTATCACGC
>NW_012087343.1:0-312 GCF_000956235.1 Wasmannia auropunctata
ATTTGATTCTTCTTGAAATATGCTGTTAAACATATAAAGCTAAAAGATACATATATTTTATACAAGATAATTTAAAATTTAAAAGAGATAAAGTTATACACAAATTCTTAAAGCTAACACTTGTATATTTGATTCTATAAAGCAATTATCATTGAGATATATAAAAAATGTTTCAAACAAATCTTTTATGGTTAGTTATGAACTTTATAAGTGTAGAGATAAGTTTAGAGATTTTCCGAGAACCTAAAGTATCTTCATCCCTAATTATCATTTATGTGAAAAGATCGGAAGAGCACACGTCTGAACTCCAGC
>NW_012087344.1:0-463 GCF_000956235.1 Wasmannia auropunctata
TGTAGCATTTTTGAATTTATTATTCATAATATCAATCGAATCTACTTTCTTTAAAAGGTTTAATCTTTTAAGAGACGGAAGACCTAGCACTGCGGGAGCAATAGCATCTACTACTTGGAATTCAATGTCAGTCTTTAAATTCTTGGATGTTTCACATCTGATATTACATGTTCCTACAACTTTAATTGGATTTCCACCGTACGTACTAAGTCGAGCATTAGATTTGCGTATGTTATTTCGAGAAAAATTCAATTTGTCAAAAATATAGAGTGGTATGACGTTACATTGTGCACCAGTATCTAGTTTTACAGAAAAAGTTTTGCCGCTGTTTACAGTAAGTTTTTCAATCCAATCGCTATAATTTTGTGCATTGATACTGCCAACAAAAAATTGTTCGGATGCATCTTCTAATAACATATTTTGTTCTATGTGTTCAATACTCTTTTTGTTATAATTATTATTA
>NW_012087345.1:0-580 GCF_000956235.1 Wasmannia auropunctata
GCTGCGGTATGTGTTAGCGATAAATTGCAATCTGTTGGACATGGCGATCCTGTTGCCTCATCGTCTGCGCCGCCTGCTAAGCGAGGCGCTGTGAGTCTTGACGCGGAATCCGTTGACAAAACGAAGAGCAAGTCGTGTGGAGATTTCGATTCCTTGTTTGATGTGCCGATCGAGTCGTATGGAATTCAGAATATATATCTAAAGTTGACAATAAGCGTTTGTTTATTCTAAAATCACCTGGGGAGATCGGGTATCGAATGCTTCGACTTGAAATTTATGATGTAAATAAGATTATTGGATTGGATCGGCGTCAATGGTGGAAAATTGCTGAAGTTCGAGCACAGTTTCTCACGTCTTCCGAATCCGATCGAAAGCAGCTGTTGGTGCAGAAATTACTGGACGCAGCGGCCGATGATTTGAAGACAGTTGATGGAGTTAGGAGAGAGACGACGGATATATTTTTGTAAGAGGAAGAGAGGTTAGTCGCACAATATTTTTTTTTCAGAGTTTTTTGTTTTCTCTAACTGTTTGTATTTTTGCAGGATGGAAAGAGAGAACGACAGGTCGTGGATATGAATGG
>NW_012087345.1:12985-13484 GCF_000956235.1 Wasmannia auropunctata
TTACCAAGATTCAAGGTAAATGATCCAGTACGAGTCAGTAAATTTAAAACTATATTTGAGAAAGGCTATACACACCAAATTGGTCCACCGAAATCTTTCGTATCGCGAAAGTACAATCTACAAATCCCACGACGTATTTATTAAATGATTCTCGCGGAGAACCTGTAGCCGGAGGATTTTACGAATATGAATTACAACGAGTATCCAATCCTGATGTGTATCTCGTGGAAAAAGTACTGCGCAAACGAGGAAACAAGGTGTACGTGAAATGGTTGGGGATGGACAGTTCACATAACTCGTGGATAAATAAAGGGAATGTATTGTAGTGTAAAATTGTATATAGTTTCAATATATATTTTTGGATTACATTTTATTTAAATATAAAATAGTTTTAATATATATTTTTGGATTACATTTTTTTTATTTAAATATAAAAACCTGTATCCCCTACATTGTTGATATATCTTATAATGCTCCCATGGTTTTAATATATTTTTGG
>NW_012087346.1:0-301 GCF_000956235.1 Wasmannia auropunctata
TATTATTAACTCGTAAAGGACACCTGGGTATAAATTCGCACTAAGCAAATTTTTTTAAAGTTTTATATCTTCTGAAAATAAAAAAGCAAAATTAAAGCAAAATGTGTTTCTCAATGTAAAATTGTCTGACCAATCGATTGGTAATATTAAATTTTCGAAAAAAGAATGTAATTATTTTCAATTTTCGTGTTAAACAAAACCATTCAAAAGAGAGGTGTCCTTTGCGAGTTAAATTATATAAATTAAATTATATTATGAAAAATCTCTTAAGTATAAAAATTTATGAAAGATTTATAAAAGA
>NW_012087347.1:0-434 GCF_000956235.1 Wasmannia auropunctata
TCGCGGTTTTTATACATTGACTCAAGGTACTGTACATTTTCGGTGTTATTTGGATTGTAATTGTCGTTAATTGCGTGATCATAGAGAATTCTTTGTTGTTCCTGGACAGATGTAATATATTATTTTTCCTTCGATTCGATCCGTTTATTTGTCACCTGAGGATGGGATCACATGACATTACGATTGTCCAACGAACGATCTCACAACGAGCGATAAGCGACCTTCGTGCGAGCGGAAAGAACAAAGCGCTAATGTAAAGTAGAAGAAAAGAAATAGTTTTTTGTATTTTTACCTACTGAAGATGGCTCAATGCGGAGCCGAAACGTTTGGGTGATAATGATTATTGTTTAAATATATGTAATTTTAGCACTAACTTTCGTGCAAGGCTCACTTGCCCTTCATTTGAACTGAGTCGACAAGGCACACAGGGGATA
>NW_012087348.1:0-408 GCF_000956235.1 Wasmannia auropunctata
TTAATTGTGAAAATGTGACTTGTCTCGTATTTATCAAAGTCGTAAAAATGGATGGAAACTATAGTTATTGTCGACTTTTATACGTAAAAGTATCTTTTCCGTTCCTTTCAACAGCTGTCAAATCGTGAGTTTTGCTTCACTTACGTGCCTTTTGCGACTATTTACTGACTTTCAGGGGGGAAAAGGATAGTTTCCGTCCATTTTTACAAGTTTTGGTAAATATTGATAACAACGGACCCAGCCCCAATGACCTTGACCTTCATATATGTTGTCAAGGTCATGACCCTGAGTGACTATCAAGAGATTTTAGCCGTCGCTCGTTATTCGTTAAAAAGTTATTAACAAAAAAAGTAACAAATATTATTAAATTATTATTAAATATTATTAAAATAAATATTAACAAATATT
>NW_012087349.1:0-663 GCF_000956235.1 Wasmannia auropunctata
GTGGATACGGGGCCCTTCAAGATGGACAACCTATGTGGCCAACCGAGTCGCCGACGTGCAGCGAGCATTGCCGGGCGCTCGCTGGCATCATGTGCCCGGAGAGGAGAACCCGGCTGACTGTGCGTCACGTGGACTCTCGCCGAGCGATCTGGTGCATCACTCCCTGTAGTGGCGAGGACCGGCGTGGCTTGGGGCCGATGACTGCCGCTGGATCAACGAGTCGCCACCGCCGGAGCCGGACGAGGAGCCGCCGGAGCAGCGCGTGCGGGTGCACGTCGCGGCCGCGCAAGACGACCCGGAGCTCTTGCTTCGGTTCTCCGGGCTTCAACGCTTGCTGCGAGTCACTGCCTGGTGCCGCAGATGGCTGAGAACGGGACGCGCCAACGGGGGGGGAGGCTCTATTGCAGGCACGCTGTCACCCGGGGAACTTGAGGAGGCTGAGCGGACGTGGATTGCTGTGGTGCAATCCGTCTGGTTTGCGACTGAACTAAAGGCCATCACACGAGGAGAAGCGGTGCCGAGGCGGAGCAGTCTTTTGCGGTTGAGCCCGGTCCTCGACGAACACGGCCTGCTCAGAGTCGGAGGGAGACTCAAGCATGCAATCCTGAGTCGTGACGAGAGGCACCCGATCATCCTGCCACGAGAATCCCGCCTAACCGCTCT
>NW_012087350.1:0-499 GCF_000956235.1 Wasmannia auropunctata
CCAACTCGCCTCGCGATACAAGGGCAAAGGACAAGCCCATCTGAAGCCACGCCGCCACATCCCGGAAATAGGGCGCCCTCGCGAGGGCGCGAGGCGCCCACACGTCAGGCCACCTGATTACGCCCGTGCCACGGCAGGACCCCCGCGGCGCCATGATTGGTCGCGGTCGACTGCGCCGCTGTGTCGCGCACCCCCGGGCTGGGGGTGCAGGCATCGATCCACGATCGATCGGGATCGACGTCGCTTTTGCGTGCGAACACCCACGGCGAGCGTGCGGCCGATTTAGCGAGCGAGCGCCTTAGATATAGAGAGAGAAGGACGAGTTGCTGCCGGCTTGGAGGAACTCGGCGAGGACGAGAAGGAGATCGTGCCGGTGAGGTGACCCTCTTTACCACATGTAAAGCCACGGGCGAATCGAGAATCTTGCTCGCGCTCTGCGGACGGTAACGCCATTTTCGTGTTAGGTTTCGTCGCGTGCGCCCCTTTGGCGACGCGTATT
>NW_012087351.1:0-411 GCF_000956235.1 Wasmannia auropunctata
TGATGTTTACATTCATGATATTTATCGGTACGTTCGATTCGTGCCATTGACGTGGTTCCAACGTGCGATTTGATGAAAATCCCAACAGCGATCCAACGTTACAGGATTTTGCGAAATTTATCCGATACGCGCACTTGATCTCGCTCTTCATCGTATTGTTATTGGCGCGAATCACCAGCGGGTAATCGTTCTCATCCTCTTCACCGCTTTTCGTTTTCTTTCTCGCAGCATCGTTTGGATGAACATGTAGGATTGCACGTTTCAAATATTTTGCAATGTCATGCAGTTCGTACGATCCTTCGGGAATTACAATCTCCTTGTCGTCTTTGTCAAAATAAAATTTATTATTCGACGAATTTACATTGGGTATCGTATAATACGTTTCAAAATCTACAAGGCACACAGGGGATA
>NW_012087352.1:0-307 GCF_000956235.1 Wasmannia auropunctata
TTTTAATTCCTAATTATGGGTATTATTTGATAGTCTAAATTACAACGCTTTATTATAATTCCTTTACTATAATAGCCAAGAAGCTTTAACGTAATCAGATCATTTTTATAACGCATCCAGGACTTTAATAAAAAATGCATATAATTATATAAAGACAGTCGACAAAATGATATATCTGCTTTTGTAAATACAAAAAATTACAATTACAGATACATTATTAAAGCTTTGTATACGTTTTCAAATTTTATCAAAATAATTTATGAAATTTTTTTGAAAAAATGAAATTTTTCCTTCAACTTGACACCTT
>NW_012087353.1:0-363 GCF_000956235.1 Wasmannia auropunctata
TTATCTTTAGTGTATGAATTATACCAAAGGTTTTGTATTTATCAAAATCTTATAGAAATGTGAGAGAAAGGAATGTTATCTTTACGATCTCATTTTCAAAAAATCTTATAGAAATGTAGACTCCCCGTTGTAGATGGGAAATATGATTCAGTACGAGATGGTTTAATCAGGAAAAAACAAGACTCTTTATTTGCTTTTGACCGCACCGTCGCTCGATCTCAAGTGACGATTCCGCCGCACGCTCGCGAATCCGCCGGAAACGCCCGAATATCCTTACGCCTCACGCGTCGCAGCGCCAAATAGTTCGCAGACAACAGTAACTTAAAATCTAATCCCACACTCGGCCATTCGACCGACATCTGT
>NW_012087354.1:0-356 GCF_000956235.1 Wasmannia auropunctata
TTGTAATAAATCCGGTTGTGATTTTTCTCTTGATTTTGTCCGCTGCAGCCCACTTAGATTCTTCTTACGTGTATCGGAGACACTTAATGTAGAACAAGTATCAGATGTACTGGTATAATGACCCGAAGTTAACGAATGTCTAAAAAATATAAACATTATTAATAAATTTTTGTTTATGTCTGTGTCTATATATATATATATACACACATACATATATATGTATATATTTATTTATATATAACAAAAGTGAATTTTATAAAAATCAAAAATAAAAATCCTACAATAAGGATACTTGTAGATACTTACCCTGAATGCTCTTCACTATGTTTTATGAAGATAGAGATGAAGATAGTCTA
>NW_012087355.1:0-533 GCF_000956235.1 Wasmannia auropunctata
AGGGGTTGTCCTAGGCCTAAGCCCTTTCTAAGTTTTTCCCTTCACTTTGCACACGTTTTCACTTCCACACTGACTCTAATCATCCTCGCGGTGAACTATTTTCGCATTACAGTAACCAGCAACTCGGATTCGCAATGCTCATCACGGAAGCTAATCAACTGCAAGGAATTCACTCGCGTATTTTTTCTCATTTGAATTTCCAGTTTTTACATCGAAAGTCGTTTCGAAATGACGCAATATTACGTCAACAAGAATAATTCCGTGTCGCTAACACTTTTGTAGGATCTTATCAAATATCATGCTGCATGCAAGTCAGACTTTCTCAACGTACGACAATACTTTTACAACTTACTCAAATAACTGTTTCATTGAACTTTACTATATCTGGCACTCTTTTAACAAAATCACATTTACTTCTCGAAGCATACCACGGTGTCTCCCGATCTCTAGATAATGGTTTTCGCGTCGTATCAAAATACTTTTCGCGTTATCCAGCTAATCCGCACCGTCCTGTCACGGTCGCCATTCGAAAA
>NW_012087356.1:0-928 GCF_000956235.1 Wasmannia auropunctata
AATTTTTTAGTTCCAGTCTCGACAAATTGGCGTCAAATCTTAGCAAAGAGAAACTAAAAATATTAGCAACGCGAATACTATAATTTGTCCACAGAAAATTTTAATCTTCTCACAAGAAAAGGTGTATTTCCATATGAATACATTGACTGTATCGAAAAATTGAATGATAAATGTTTACCACCGCGCGAATCGTTCTACAGTTCATTGACAGGTGACACCGTATCCGAGAGCGATTACGCGCACGCATGCATGGTGTGGCGGCGATTCTCTATCCAAATGCTCGGCGAGTACAGCGATTTGTATTTAAAAACTGACTCTTGTTGTTGGCAAATATCTTTGAAAATTTTTGCGATAGTTGCGTAGGAAGTTATGGACTTGACCCTGCATACTATTATACTCTACCCGGATTTACGTGGGACGCGATGTTAAAACATACGCGAATCAATTTTGAATTGCTTACTGACACAGATATGGTCATATTCGTCGAACGTGGTATACGCGGTGGTCTGAGTCAATGTTCCAAGTGATACGCGCGAGCCAACAATAAGTACATGCAATCATACGATCCATCGAAATCGTCGTCGTATTAATGTATTTCGATGTAAACAATTTATACGGCTGGGCAATGTGTCAACCATTACCGTACAGAAATTTTCAATGGGTCAACGACGTAACAAATTTTAATGTTAGGGATGTTGCGTTAGATTCCCCGATAGGTTACATTTTAGAAGTAGATTTGGAATATCCTCAAAATCTTCACGACGCGCACACTGACTTACCGTTCTGTCCGACGCGTGATAAGCCGCCCGGCAAACGGCAGGACAAGCTCCTCGCAACGGTATACGATAAGAAGCGTTACGTCATACATTATCGCACTCTGCAACAGTGTACTCGTCACGGCCTCCGTATCTCAAAGATTATCGCGTAT
>NW_012087357.1:0-384 GCF_000956235.1 Wasmannia auropunctata
GAAATAAATGAGAATAATTAAAATAATAGAAATATTTGACGTTTTTAATTTTTTCATTTCTAAGCGATTTTATGTAAAATTTAGATATTTTAGTTTAATAAATCGCAAATGAGATATCAATAACTTTTGAACTTCTGCTTTCAGAAAGCTCTTTCGACGCGGCGGTAGCGTGTCTGCCTGGTACCCAGTGAGAAGGCTGATGTCGAATCGACGTCGTTTCGATGTCGATGTCATCGAAAACTCATCGAATCGAAATTGACATCGAAAATCAGACCATTTCGATCAAATTGTTTTAACATCAAAAAATACTTGTTTCCAAGTTACCAATGTCCAAAACCCAAAATTAGTATAAAATTAAAAGTTAATCATGCATATATACCCAGT
>NW_012087358.1:0-459 GCF_000956235.1 Wasmannia auropunctata
TGAGGAAGATGTCGTTTGGCCGTCGTAAGATTCAGAATCGCTATTGTGTGATGGGAATTTGTAATCGCTCGATCTTTCGGAACTGGAGTAGTCGCTGCTGTAGTCGGGTGAACCGTGAGACGTACCGTCGGAATCATTCGGGTCTTGAGCTTTCACGACTTCGTCGGAGCTCCGTGGATAAGTAGAGATTTCCGATTTATCTGTAATATCAGTCTGTATGATATAACAAAGTATAACAAAATATAACCGATACACTCTCTAAGAAAAATGCCAGAGAATGGCACTCATTTCTTTCGAGATTTAGTTGTAACACAATATACTTTATTTTGAAATAAAAAAATTCCAATACGAATCGAATAGTGTAGCTGTAATAATTATAATTCTCAATTTCTTAACACTAAATGATAAAAAGATCTGGAGAATTTTTAACTCGGACGTAATAACTTCGTATAGCATACA
>NW_012087359.1:0-388 GCF_000956235.1 Wasmannia auropunctata
TCTTCTCGAAAATTGATCAATCGCCCGTTCTAATCGACGCTACGCGTATCGTTAGATCCGTTACGTTCCGTACGATAACCGGCAGGAAAATGATCTGCGACGGCCTTTCCGACAATTTATATCCTATTTATATTTATATCCGCTGGCACGCTTGGTGAAAATTCGTGGATCGTGTGCGCGCTCTTGCCGTTGCTGTACGCACCCGCGGTCACGTTGCACTCCACACTGATAATGTTTACGTTCATTATGTTGATCGACTCGTCCGATTCGTGCCTCAGTCGCGGTTGCAGTACACGTAGCGGTGAGAATCCCAGCAGCGTCCGATATTGTTGGGCTTATCGTATAACTTCGTATAATGTAACTGAGTCGACAAGGCACACAGGGGATA
>NW_012087360.1:0-355 GCF_000956235.1 Wasmannia auropunctata
TAATATTAAAAAAGTTATCGCGATTTTTCGTTCCACGTTTCGAAAAATTTCTAAGTCCCGAGGGCGAAAAAATTTTTAACAGTTCCGGCAGTTCTGTCGAGAGTTCTGGGTAGCACCTCAAGAGTTCTAAAGATAGTTCTTATCACTCGAAGCCGTGAAGTTAATATCAAAAAAGAATATCGCGATTTTTCGTTCCACGTTTCGAAAAATTTCTAAGTCCCGAGGGCGAAAAAATTTTTAACAGTTCCAGCAGTTCTGTCGAGAGTTCTGGGTAGCACCCCAAGAGTTCTAACAATAGTTCTTATCACTCGTAGCCGTGAAATGAATATCAAAAAAAGATATCGCGATTTTTCGT
>NW_012087361.1:0-392 GCF_000956235.1 Wasmannia auropunctata
TTTGGCTGGGTCCTCTCAGGCCCAGCGGGCACCTCGCCCTCTCCCTCCTCGTCCGCCCAGGTAAACACCTGCGCCGCGATGGAGGATCTTGATTCACTCGTTCAAAGATTCTGGAGCGACGAAGACGTCCCGTCTTCCTCGCCTCCGCTCACCGACGATGAGCAAAAGTGCGAAGAGCACTTTGCCTCATCGTACACGCGCACCCCTCAAGGTCGCTATGTGGTGCGCCTCCCCTTCCGGGAAGCACCACCCCTCTCTATCGGAGCATCATTTCCGATAGCGCGTAAGTTGTATGCTAGGCTTGAACAACGGCTCTTGCGCGACACCGCCCTGTCTCAGACGTAATAACTTCGTATAGCATACAACTGAGTCGACAAGGCACACAGGGGATA
>NW_012087362.1:0-409 GCF_000956235.1 Wasmannia auropunctata
TTTTAAAAGTAAAATGTTTATTATTTACTTTTTGTTGGAATTTTAAATTTATTTAAAACTGTTTTTTTTTAACTCGTAAGTTTCTTGTGTCACTTATGAACAAATTAGTAAAATTAAAATTAACTCTAATTAAAACTTAAAATTAGACTCTAATTAATTATACTTTTGTAATTTTTCTTTCAAGTCTGTAAACCTTTGTATAATAGCAAGTCGGAGATTCCAATAAACAGGATATAGTTTTTATCAGAAAGAAACTATATTTACATGTTCCTTCTGTATTCTAAGGAGAGGAAAATAATTGTGCGCATATCTAGAAGATAAAGATAAAAGGAATATTAACAAACTTAACAAATTAAACGTAATAACTTCGTATAGCATACAACTGAGTCGACAAGGCACACAGGGGATA
>NW_012087363.1:0-394 GCF_000956235.1 Wasmannia auropunctata
TTCTAATTGACTCAATATAATGCATCTTTAATTGATTCTACTCTTAACAACAAACATTTAAAAGATGTATGTAAAACAAATATATATAAAAAATATATATAAAAATATGTATGGACACAGATGTAACATCTATCGTATTAACTTTTTTACATATGCATATATAATCGATTATTTTTCTCAAGTGAGATGAATAATAGACTATGATTGGTTAATTTTCTTAAATTTTAAGTCTTAAGTCTTATTGTAGACGTTTAAAGCGACATCTACAATTAGATTTAAGATTTAAGATTTAAGAAAATTTATCAATTATTATCGATTATTCTTCCTAGTGAGATAAATAATCGACTATGATTGGTCAATTTTCTTAAATCTTAAGTTTTAAGTCTCATTGTAA
>NW_012087364.1:0-425 GCF_000956235.1 Wasmannia auropunctata
TTGTATGCTATACGAAGTTATTACGTTATTATATGTATACAAAATACATTAGAAGATAAAACTATAATTTTTAATAGAGTTTTAAAAGACTCTTATTTGCTTTAATTTTGCATTTGATTTAAATATCGGGAGATCCTTTAATATATATTCCATTAATATATCGTTTTATTCTTAATAGCAATTTATAAATATTAATAAATGAATTTTAATTAAGCAAATACAATTATATAACTATAAGTGTTATATGTTACAATAATATTATCAATGGCTTTAATTAACAGAATAATAATTATATAAGAAAATTGTTATAAATTTCAGTATAAATAGTAGAAAAATTGACTACAATTTAATTCCACAAAGACTTGAAATATTTCAAAATCTTCTGTATCAGAATTATGAAACAATATACCTAATTATGTAATATT
>NW_012087365.1:0-507 GCF_000956235.1 Wasmannia auropunctata
TGCGTCAAAAGGATTAAATTCCTTGACCGAAAGAGGACCAAACGATCGCGCTGGCTTGAGGTCAAGTAAAATCGTCCCTTCAGGACGTTGACTCGTCTGCCAAGCCCGTTAAAGCGCCTTCGACTCGCACATATGCCACCGCGCCTATTTGCGAGACAGGCTATCTGCTTACGTCCTTCCACGTTCCCCTCCTTTCGGATCCAGTCTCGTTTCTAAACGGGCCTCTCTCAATGATTTTTCCTTTCTCTAACATATAAGTCATTTCCCGGGGATTGGACGTAACAGGTGTATAACCATGTTCAACGGGTAACTGCAGCAATCTGTGAATTGTCAAACCATCTATATTAAATGCTGCTATACCAGTAGGTGCTGCTACAGCAGTATCCTTATTGAGGTTTTGTTTATCCAGCATTTAATAGTTTTTATCAAGAAACTTTTGCCGGTACCTCCTTCTCCACTGACAAATAATCGTAATTTTTTATCTGACTGTATTGTATTTGTGACTTA
>NW_012087366.1:0-435 GCF_000956235.1 Wasmannia auropunctata
CATCACAATTCTTAATATATTTTTATATAGCATTAATATAAGATATGAGATGCCTAAATATTAAGTCGCCAAAAATATAATGTGAAATCAATTCTCCGATAGCAATGATATTATGATATCTGATAATAAAGGTACCTTGTAATTATTCAAGTCGGAAACAAATTTCGTTACTTTACTGAGGGACCATCCGGTCTCGGTAACATTTCGAAGTGTTAAAGTAAAACCAAAGTTCGGTACTCCTCTTCTGACTGTTACCTCTCTGGCAAAAAAAGGATCAAATGGGAGAACATTGTATTTCGACAAACCAGTTTTGAAATAAGGCCGTATTGCATTCAATCCTTCTCGTACACAGACGTCAAAACCTGACAGATTGGGGTGACAATTTTACGTAATAACTTCGTATAGCAACTGAGTCGACAAGGCACACAGGGGATA
>NW_012087367.1:0-639 GCF_000956235.1 Wasmannia auropunctata
GCGCAGAACGCTTACGCAAGCAATTACGGACCGAGCACCTCAACGAGGAGGAAGGAAAACATTAATAACGATATGCGAAGACTACAATGACGTGTTCCATCTGGACAATGATACATTAAGTTGTACTACCGCGGTACAGCACGAAATAGCTACCCGCGTAGATAGCGCGCCAGTCAATGTCCGACCTTACCGCTTACCGGAAAAACACCGGGCGGAGGTGAATCGGCAGATAAGCCACAGCAAAACAGCATATAAAATAAAGAAGGCCATTGCTGATCGGAATCAAATCGGCATAGTGAAATCTGCGGGCCGCGTAGGGAGCATATTCACAATATACAAGGCGGGTAACGCGAACATCAAATTCCCGAGTTCGCACAGAAAAGGCCTACGTAAACAAATACGTACGGTACGTTGCCAAAAAAGTAAACTTAATGGAATGTTATTGACCGTGACCAACGCCGCGAGTAAGCCAGTCAAGAGAGATGCATTACAAACTATTCAGCAAATCGCGAAACAGCAGGCACATAAAGCAAAAACAAATGCAAAAGACTATGTCGACAAAACAGTCAAAATTCGCACGTTTAAAGTAGGCGACCTCGTACTATTACACGACGAGACATTAAGACGTGGACGTTCTAA
>NW_012087368.1:0-451 GCF_000956235.1 Wasmannia auropunctata
ATGTCGTAAACTAATTATAACAGAGCCGTATTTGTATCTTAAGACATTATTTGTAAATATTAGCCAAGGATTAGGAACAAGTGAATGGAGGAGCGCGCGCCGACCCTGAGCGCCGCATGGATAAAAGCGATTATTCGTTAACTTTAACCAGCTCTCCTGACAAAATTACTTGTCAGATCAAAATTTGCTAAAGGAAAAAGTTGTTCCTTTTAGCACAAAGTATAACGTCCTGTACTCCGAATGCGCCAATTCTGGGACACCCTGTATATATATATATATATATATATGTATATATATAACATTTATCACTATAATTTTATAAAGGTACGAAAAGAATAACAACATCGTGCGTCGCATCGTCAACTCGGCAAATCGAGATCATCGAAATCATATAGCATAGCCATAGCTCGAAAGAGAAGAAGGCAGATGGTATATCTGTCAGTCTATGCTT
>NW_012087369.1:0-405 GCF_000956235.1 Wasmannia auropunctata
ACGCAAAATTGTTTCATCACTAACGTAAACCCATTCTGATTTATTTTTTTTTCCGACTCTTAACATATTAGTGTAATGACCTGTTTCTACACTATTTCCGTGATGATATATAGCACTACATACTCTATACAATCCTTCTCCAATGGATATTTTATCAGAAGGTACACTTTTAATGTTGTATCCAGTAATTTTAGATACATCTTTGTTATTACACGTAAATAACATTAATTGCAATATAATTATTTCTTTGCCAGAATGGAAATTGTATTTAATTTTCAATTGATTATTTTCATTACAATTTTCGCATATTCCTTCAATAGATGACCAATGTGAATTATATTTTATTAAATTTTCCAAATTTGTACTACTGTGCGATGAAAATGTGGGAATCGTAAGTGTTCCTAT
>NW_012087370.1:0-751 GCF_000956235.1 Wasmannia auropunctata
CTGGAGTTCAGACGTGTGCTCTTCCGATCTTATATATATATACACATATACATATAAAGGGTGTCCCATAATAACTGCCTAAAATTTCGTGGGCTGGTAGAACAGATTAAACTGAACAGAAAAGTCCTCTACCATTTTGCAAAATTTGCAATCGTTAACGAAATATTAATTTTTGAAGATTGGCAAATAAACGCGTATTCGTCCGACCACGTGAATACCAGCGGTAGGGCGGTCGTGCCAGTCGTATCCCGCCGCGCTGCTAGGCATGTGGGGATAGACTTTCCCCACACGCTTAGCAACGCGGCAAGATATGGCCGTCCCACCGCTGGTATTCACGTGGTCGGACGAATACGCGTTTATTTGCCAATCTTCAAAAATTAATATTTCGTTAACGATTGCAAATTTTGCAAAATGGTAGAGGACTTTTCTGTTCAGTTTAATCTGTTCTACCAGCCCACGAGATTTTAGGCGGTTATTATGGGACACCCTGTATATATATACAGGGTGTCCCATAATAACCGCCTAAAATCTTGTGGGCTAGTAGAGCAGATTAAACTGAACAGAAAAGTCCTTTACCATTTTGCAAAAGTCGCAATCGTTAACGAGATATTAATTTTTGAAGATTGGCAAATAAACGCGTATCCGTCCGGCCCACCGCTGAATACCAGCGGTGGGGCGGTCGTGCCAGTCGTATCTTGTCGCGCTGCTAGGCATGAGGTGATAGATCTCTATCCCCACACGCTTAGCAACG
>NW_012087371.1:0-367 GCF_000956235.1 Wasmannia auropunctata
CGAAAGCAACACGCCGCGAAAGACTTTGAAAATATTTAGGTCCGGAAGTAACTGCGGCGAAAGCAAGACGTTTCGAGGGACTTTGAAAATATTCGGGTCCGGATGTAACTGCGGCGAAAGCAACACACCGCGAAGGACTTTGAAAATATTCGGGTCTGGAGGTAACTGCGGCGAAAGCAACACGCCGCGAGGGACTTTGAAAATATTCGGGTCCGGAGGTAACTCTGGAAAAAGCATAACGCCGCGAGGGACTTTGAAGATATTCGGGTCCGAAGGTTACTTGCGTCGAAAGCAACACGCCGCTAGGGACTTTGAAAATATTCGGGTACGAAAGTAACTACTGCGAAAGCAACACGCCGCGAGGGAA
>NW_012087372.1:0-690 GCF_000956235.1 Wasmannia auropunctata
TCTTTTTTGGAAATATTTATTGCTTTTTATAAAATTATATGCAAGTCCTCTTAGTTTTCTAAGTCAGAGATTCCTTTTTTAGAAATTTGTATTTGCTTTTTACAAAATTATAAGCGCGCCAACGAGGCTTCTAAGTTAGAGATTTCTTTTTTAGAAAGATGTACTTGCTTTTTACGAAATTATGTGCGTCCCCACGAGACTTCTAAGTCAGAAATTTCTTTTTTAGAAAGGACCCCGCACAGATCTTATGTAAAATGAGCCCCCGGTTAAATTGGTTGGAACTGAAATATGTTGTTGTCCTCTACGTCCCGAACAAAAGTCTTAATGGGCACAAGTCTCCGAATTCAATACTTTTACGCCTAGAGACGTTTAAAATGGAAAATCTATGGTTATGTCACACTTTTTAACAAAACAAGTAAATGAATAAATCATATATATATACAGTCACCAAACTAATTGACCGGATACTGCGTTAATATATCGATAATTTCTAAAAATTCAAGATAGAGCAACTTTGTCAAAAATTATCGTAACATAACGATCGAAAAAGCATTTCACATCTTAAAGTCTCTACTTTTGAAATCCATAATTCATTAAATGACTTACTGATTCTTTACAAAGCTGCACGGATGCAAATGGAGATGCATCAAAAGATCGGAAGAGCACACGTCTGAACTCCAGTCACTTAGG
>NW_012087373.1:0-309 GCF_000956235.1 Wasmannia auropunctata
TGTATAAGAGACAGACTCTAGTTTTATTTTGCGTAATTAATATCTTAATATTATTATTATTTAATAATTCTAAGATTTCGTACGGTCCAACATATTCATCATCGAATTTATGTTTCTTTTTCGCTTTTAATAAATATACAAAATCTCCTATTTTATAATTTTAAGTTTTTATTTTCTTATCATAATAATGCTTATAACGAATTTTAGTATTTCCCAGATTTGAAACAGCTAATTTTCTTAAATCTGTTAATTTATCAATTAATTCGCTAACATAGTCGTCATATGTCTCATCGGAATCATTTATTTTAA
>NW_012087374.1:0-513 GCF_000956235.1 Wasmannia auropunctata
GAGTTCAGACGTGTGCTCTTCCGATCTCGTTGAATTGCAAGATTACAAATGTTGCAGCAACATCGCGAAATGTAGATTCAACGTTGAAAAGACATTGCAGAAATGTTCAATATCCCTTGAATCTATGTCTTAGAGACACTACAATTCAATATTAATTCAACGTATAAGCAATGTAATAATTTAATCCGCACAGAATAATAATATTTGTTAGATATCTATTTGATTTTTATGAAACCAAAATAAAAACCATTATAAAACGTAAAAAAAAATAATTTACGTTTACAGTGTTTCCAAGGAATCAATTCCTTCTAAATTAATATTCAGATCCAACGGTCACCCATCCAATAAGCCACGACCGCCATCAACGTTGCTTAACTTCTGTGATCGGGAATTGCAGACACTTCGTGATGATCCATGATTACTTGATGTTAAGGCGATGCCGGAAGGTCCGAAAAATTTGCACGAGGTCGATAAAACAGTCTGTTCAATTTCAATGGTACCTTTAAATGAACT
>NW_012087375.1:0-336 GCF_000956235.1 Wasmannia auropunctata
ATATATATATATATATATATATATATACATATATGTATACATATATACAGGGTGTCCCACCTCTACCGGATTTCCTTTTAAGGACGTGTTCCTAAGATCATTTTGAAACGAAAATCCTAATACAAAAATGTCGAGGCTATAATACTTTTCAAATTATAAACGATTTAAGTTAATCAATATTAGCGGCTGAAATTCGCGCGCTCAGGCACGGTACATCCGATGGCTCCTTTTTTACATATCTATACACGAAACTAACTTCGTGACTAACTAACCTAATGACTATAACTAACTTAATAAATAATACTTAAACTTTATAGAAACATTATGTTAAAAATA
>NW_012087376.1:0-508 GCF_000956235.1 Wasmannia auropunctata
TATCTCTGTGCAAATGCCAGCAATTCGAAAATTTTCGCGGTGTGAATTCGNACTCATGTACGGTTTGAAGGTTAATGATTTAAATTAATAATGTAAGTTGTTAATGAGTAAACTAAAAGTACTTTTAAGTTTCAGTAAATAATAATGTTCCAATATGTAACAATTGCTACATAAAGCTTGGGCAAGATTTTAAAGTGTTATATTGTGGACATGCCTACTACGATTATTGCATGGGAAAGCTGCCATTCAATCTGAAAGGTACACTTCCTGTTTACTTGTGTAGACTATGTATTAAATGGACAACGCTGTTTCTGTTATGTAAGTTCTGTTTTCAAAAGAAAATTCTTTATGTTTAATATTATGCAATATGTTCTAAAATTATAATTAAATTGGTCAATGGTTTCGTTTAGCAGAAAAAACAGTTAATGAACAGCAACCTGATGATAGGATTTAGCATAAATAATTGCTGAACCTGTCTCTTATACACATCTCTGAGCGGGCTGGCAAG
>NW_012087377.1:0-426 GCF_000956235.1 Wasmannia auropunctata
AATTTGGAATTTAAGGAATGTAATTTAAAAGATGTTGTATATGTTCCAGATTTAAGCACAAATCTTCTTTCGGTACGGGCCATAACAGATAGTGGTTGTAAGGTACTTTTTACAGATAAAGAAGTTAAAATTTTTGATAAAGAAGTAAAAATATTTGATAATATTAAAACAAAATTAAAAGGTGATAGGCTCAAAAATGGTCTGTATCAAGTAAAATTAAAAACAGAGCAGAATGAAAATTCTTTTCTTTTTGAAGAAACTATTGATCATACGGAAGATACATGTAATGATGCAGAATTGTGGCATAGAAGATTGGGACATACAGGATATGAAAGTATGAAAACTCTCATGAAGATTAGCAGCGGTTTAGATATACCTGTATCGCAAATAAATAAAATGGATAAAGTATGCAAAATTTGCATGGAA